>NW_024755094.1:2500-30000 GCF_018991925.1 Homarus americanus
TTAATCTCTCATTGTGAACTAGTAAGATATTGAAGGGTCCATTGGGGGTAAATGTGACCACGCTGCTGCCCTGCCCTAAAGGGTCACCTCACTGTTTGTCTACTGTACTCATTCATTCATGATACAATATTGTTTACAGGTATTTCTTTTTTATTAATTAGTAAAGATATGTTATTGTAATAATCTGTGCTTATTAATACATGTACCCTTCATATACAATACAGTATAGTACTATGTATATATCTCATAGGTTACAAATAATGGCATTCAAGACATCTTCAGGTCATAAGACCCACTAATCCCCACCAACGCTAGGCGACTGACATTGCAAATTGAGTGAAGTGTGTAACAGAGGCGTGATGATCCATGGCGACTAACTAGCCGATCAGTGGTGAAGAGGATAAAGGAAACAGCTCTACCCTGTATTCATACCTGTATCATATAAAGCTTTTGTTTTTAAATATATTTATTTAACCAAACTTTTAGATAAAGTATTCAGAATTATTTTAATAAAAATGGTGTGTTTAATGAAATTAGAACTGATTCTATTGACTCTTATATCAACATTTCTTACATTTTGTTTTTAAGAGAATATAATTCCCATCACTATATCATATAGTTATATTTTGTTTAAGGATATCTTATTGGAAAGTAGCCACGCTTGAGTGAGGAAGGGAGGATAAGAAAACCAACCTCGCCCTCCTCCCCCAAGGTTGACTCCAACGCCTGCGCACACACACACACACACACACACACACCGCGCCAACATCACACCTCCCCACACACACCCACCGCCTCCAACACCACTCACATACCCTAACAAGGAATGAAACAGCACATATGAGGAGTGAGGGTCTTATGTATGACAAACTGATGTGACTTCTTGAGGATATTAGCTGTTGAGGGCTGCTCCACTTCCCTCCATCTCTCTAATCACCCACACCTTTCTGCTTTCATCCATATTTAAAATGTTATGTAATGAAATGTTGAAGGATACAACTTTGCTCATTTATACTTATACTTATCACAATCTATCTAAAATACTTTAGGTTTCGTGTTTATTCAAGACATCTTCAGGTCATGAGACCCACTAATCCCCTACCCAAGAAAGGGTGACCTGACATTCCATCAAAAGGTCAGTAATATGCAACCACTAATCCCACCCAACTTGACCTGACATTCGTCAAGTCAGGTACAGAGCCCACCTGATCCCCAAGCTCCATGGGAGTGGGAAAATAACAGTCTTTGCAGCACACACAACTTCATTCATGCCCATATCATAAATATTTTTGTATTTCAAATATATATTTATTTTACCCAACTTTAGATAACTATTCTGGATTATTATAGTAAGAAATGGAGTTTCTAACAATTAGAAGTGCATTTAGAAACATTCTGAGGATGTGGGCTAGTGTTTGTCTGCGCAAGATGCATAGTTTAGACACTCGGACAGTTTTCCAGTAACCGAAATATTTCCGGCGATGAGGATTTTTCCGTGTTTGAGCAAGTCGCCTGGTTAGCGAAAATATCTCATCCCGAAGCTCTGCACCAATTGTTCCAGCTAGCAGGAGGGGAGGGAGGGAGGGAGGAAGTACAAATGTAAACATAGAACCCATTACTGTATTGGCGGACTAGCCAATCAGCTGATCTGCCACAACAAATCGTGTTTCTCGTAAGGCTTTTCGTTAATCGAAGTTTTGTTCGTTAATGGAATTGAAGATCCTTTGGGAGCTAATTCGTTAACAAATTTCGTTAATTGGACCGTTCGTTAATCGAGGACCACTGCATTTCTGTTTTATGAGAGCACTATGTTGTCATGTTTACCTAGCACCAGGCATTCTCAAAACAAAGTCCAGACAATGTCACTACTGTACTTCTAAATTGACTTGTATCTCCATCTAGTACTGATATGCTCTGTAAATTCACTGGTAAAAAGAAGTCTACCAGGTAAGAATACATGACAGCTGAGTGCGATCATGGGAGTTCTTTAAGTCCCAAAGAAGATAAGAATGGAGGAAACTGCAACATTGACCCATACTGGGCAGTCCCATTTACACCCAACTCCTATTGCTCATACAGTATATCCATCCAACCATGTTTGAAGCCCTCTTCAGCACATTTCTTCACTTATAAAATGTCCATGACTTAGACCACAAAAACCACCCTTAAAACTTATCTGAATGTGGCATTTAGAGTCTGAAGAGTATTTTCTACTACCTCCGACTGCGTGATGAGTTTGAAACTAGTGACATCATTGCAAATGTGACCCTGTTTCTAGAGAAATAAACTTATCTCGACTATTATAGCAGGACTTTAAACTTTTATTACAAATTATATATCCGTATCACTCATGACGTGGCGAGAGTGTATTTCATGTGTTGACCCAGAACGTCAACTCGTCCATTCTGGCAATGTTAATTATATTCTCTTAAGTCAATTCAGTATCATTTTATAAGAGAAAAACTTAAACTCCTATATGAAAGATAAATAAATACCATTGGGTAACCTTGGCGGCTAGCCAGCTATCATAATACATCAGAGAGAGAGTGTGTGTACAAATTTTGTTGTAAAACCAAGAGATTCATGATTGTCTTATATTTCTGTTTTTAATTAGAATAATTTTTAGTCTTTAGCATTTGTCTGTTTTTCTGTCTTTTTTTTTTTTAAATTTACATAGATTTGCGATGGCTGCCAGTGTTGCTAAGAAGCAAGTATTTGTACAATGATGAATACATTAACTATGGATTTACATCAATCCTCACTGATGGTATAGAAACCTCAGTGTGTGTTGTGTTCCAAAATGCTGGGGAATGATTCCATGAGGCTTAGTAAGCTGAAGCATCATCTGAGACAATTCACCCCAGTATGAGGAGGACTCCTTTCTTCAAGTGCCATGAACTTAAGTGTAGTTGATGCATCATATGAGGTTTCCATTGAAAAAGCAAGGAAGAAGAAGGCCCACACAATTGGTGAAACTTTAATTAAGCAGTGTTTAAAGATGGTCAGGGTTCTTGGAGGCAAGTGAACCTAAGATTCGCAGATTTCCTTGTCAGATGACACGGTGAAACGGAGAAACGGTGAATTGTCAGATGATATCATGGAAAAAGTATTGGTAGATTAAATTGTCTCCAACTGGTATGCACAGCTACTTGTGTTTGTTGTACAGTGGTCCTCGGTTACTTAATGCAATTCGTTACACAGTCATTCGTTAACCGAAAATTTAGTTAACGAATCCATTATTTCAATGGGATATTGGGTAATGGTTCCAGCTCACAGAAAAGTACATAAAAGTAAAACCAAAAATGCATAGAGTCAGAAACACTCTAAAATTCCCTTAATCACCCATAAATCACTATACTGTATACAGTGACCCTCCGTTAACGAACTCAATCCGTTCCAGAAGGTCGTTCGTTAACCGAAGGTCGTTAACGAAACCATTGTTTCAATGGGTTTTGGGTAGTGGTTCCAGCTCACGAAAATTTCCTAAATTCAACAAAAATGGTAGAAAAGTTCACTTACTTTGAGGTGTGTATGTGAAGGCTCCTGGATGATGATGATGATGATGATGGGATTTAGAATGGGGTGGAGGAGAAGGAAAAAGAAGGCATTGGGGTGGAGAAGTCACCCATGGCCATTTCACCCATAAAATTTTAGCTCTCTTGGTGTAATTCAAGATTATTTTCTTTAAATCAACACTGCACTGCATTATATATTGTCAATATGTAAAATATATTTCAAAATGACCAATAATTTGCTTGGAAACACAGAAAAAAGCGTTTGGTTGAAGAGAGTCTCAAGCAAGATGTTACCTCCAGTGAAAACAGAGAGAGACTAACTCCTGTTTGCTGTGTTAGAAGGCTGGATGCTGCGCATTAAACTAGTCACTTTACCTTCAGTTATGTTCAATAATTGTTAAAATGACTAAAAATTGAATATTAAACTTTCAAAATTATTGAATAGTATAAACTTCTTGATATTTACTAAAATAGTAAGGAATTTAAGCCTAGAACCGATTAATGTATTGGGGACTGATACTAAAGCTGGTTGCCGGTCAGTGTGAAACATGTTGAGGTCGGTTCGTAAGAACCGTTAACGAATTTTTAGTTAACCGAATGAAGATCCTTATGGAAGGCAGTTCGTTAATCGAGATTCGTTAACGGTGTTCGTTAAGCGGTCACTGTATTTGTACATATACACTCTTACCCTTAAATCACTACTGTAATGTGATACAGGTGATTAATTTTATCTCTTGTGCAAAATATGGCGTTTATATTCAAATTTTCACTGTCTTGCAAGGATTCCAGCAATGCAAATTATATTCTCCTAACTTTAGTCTGTGATGTTATATAAGATAAAACTGTAAGCCTAAAACCTGGCTGGGCAGATGGGGGAGAGGGAGGAGGGAGGTGAGGTGATATGTATGACAGTTGGCCCGAAGTCTAATGTGTGTTTATTTATCAGTCCTTGAAAGTCACTAAGATTTTCTCAAATGCCACTATATGTGGGAGAATATAATTTACATTGCTGGGATTCTTGTAAGATAATGATTAATTTGCATATAAACAGCTATAATTTCTACTCATAAAAATTTTAGTACGTAATCATTTAGTACATGTACAGTACAGGTTTGCACTTAGGTCATTTATTTCTTTTACGTTTCTTTTAGTATGGTGTGTGCATGTAAATGAATAAAAATAAATGAAGAAATTTGTAAATCTACCCAAAACAGTTGAAAACTGTACATTTATAAAATGTACTAAACTAATGTACTAAAATGTAAAGTGAAAATGCTTAAATAATACATAGAAAATCTAAAATGGGTGTCTCTTTTCTTCTCAGCACCACAAAACTCTATTTTAAGCATGCCAGCCATTTTAAAGTGAATTACAAACAAAAATTTTGTCAGTACACAGCACAATCACTAACGTTGGGACTCGAAAATAATTAATTTTACAAAATTTTGAGTGCGACTGGGATGCATTATGTAAGGGTGGGTCGTTAAGGTGTGACAGTTGCCCCAACTTTGTCCTACAATGCTGTTCAAAATTTTGGTATTTCATATTGACATAAAAATAACCATGTGCAATTTTTTGAAGATTCATGCATATTTGAGTGAGCACCAGCAATTTGAAAAATAGCAATTTTGCTTATACGACATCTGGCCTATACAGTATATGAGATTACACAACCATCATAAGGGATATTAACACAAATCATTTACCTGTCTTAATTAAAGCTGTTATCACTAACACAAAAAGTTAATCATTCTTATTCTCTCATGGTACATTAAGGGATTTATCATATATTCACAAGGTATTATTTCTCTAGAGCAAAAACCATGATTTCTGTTAGGAAACACATGATCGTTTCGCTGATTAGGAATGCAGTCTGTCATTTTCAACTACCTGAAGGACTCCTCGTCCTGGCAACATTAAGAAAGTCATGGCAAAGTTTTACACCTCGCTCTGCAGCCTCATTGACGACCTGAAGCTTGTCCACAACCCGTTTCATGTTCAGGTAGTCGTCATGATCCGCCCATTCACTGGCTGGACTGTGGAGAAACTGATAGGGCTTGCCTAAAATGGTGAAGAACCCAATTAGGTCCACCAGGGCAGTGCCACTTTCTGGGACGGGTAAGATATGGCTTTCCATAGCCCTCATGATTGAGCCCCACTCTCTTAGTAACTTCAGTGCCTTCATGGCAAAGAAGGCTTCCTCATTTCCTCTTTTGTCCTTTCTTGTACTTGGGATGAGAACAAAGCCAGTGGGGCCAACTCCTCAGTTAGGTACCAAGTGTGTCTACCGAGTGCCACCGGTGCTTTGTCAACTATTGTGTGCGTCATATGGGGCAAATTCAGCCAAGGTTTGACGAATTCAAGTTCATTCAGTGGCGCACTTGCTGGAGCGGGCAAACAATCCACCATGGGACATAAACAGCGACTGTGAACACAGCAAACCGTTCTAACTGACTGATTTGACTTTTAGTCACAACCTCGGCTTTGGGAAACTGCTCTTTGATCTGGCCTGACAAAAGAACAATCTTGAGGGTATAGAGCAGCTTAGCCATCCACCTTGCTTTGTGAAGTGCACTGGCTCGGATCCTTTAGTTACAAGCAGCAGACAAAGCTCTACCAGCTCCTTGTAGTCGATACGTGTAAATGGTTGGGTTAGAGATTCACGGGAAGAAGTCAGCCATCTCCTGCTGGCTCCTCAAACACTCAGGCATTGCTTGGGTGGTAGTATTTCTTTTTCATTTCGCCAGTTGAGAGAACCTAGAAATGCAATTATTGGGATTATTGTATTCGTGACTAATCTATAATATTGTTTTAGGGGTATTAAGATTGATATGATCGATCATTTGCTTGGTGTTAGTATATCTTATTAGTCTAATAAAAGAAATTCTACTAAATTTGTTCATTAGATAATAATATTCCTTGTTATTTTGTAAAAGCCGTGATTGCTAGCTCAAACATGCACTGATCTCCAAGAAAATTTACAGGGGTGTTTCCTAGATAAATACACAACACTAAAACTTTGAACAGCATTGTAGGACCATTTCTTTTTATTTTTGGAGGCAAGCGGTCACATCCTAGTGGTTGTAGGTCGGTATGTAAAGTCGAGGAGTAGCTGTATCGTGGACTAGCCGATCAGCTGATACTCTAACAAAACGTGTTTGTCATAAGGATTTCGTTAATCAAAGTTTGTTCATTAACCGTGAAGATCCTTAAGGGGCTAATTCGTTAACCAAAAATTTTTTAATCGAACCATTTGTTAACAGGACTGTGATTTTGCGTGACATCAGGATGAATATCTGTTCTGTACACAGTTTGAAACTACCACAACAGCTTTAGATGTGATGGAAAAGTTAGCTTCTTTCTTCACAGCTAACAGGATCACCTGGGAAAATTTTTGTGGAATCTGTACTGATTGGGCTCGGCGATGCTGGGATAATCGGGTTACAGAAGTCGTCAAGGAAGTAGCTCGAATGCTAGAGGGGTTCAGTGTATGATCCATCGTTTTGCACTGGCATCAAAAACCCTCCCTGATGCTCCTTTGCAAGATCCTGGAGGCAGTGGTAAAATCGTCAACTTTGTGAAAGCGAAGATTTGAACTTTGCCTTTTCAGAACCTCTGTAGAAGCATGGATTAAGAGCATGAAACCCTCCTCTTTACCCCAAAGTGCGATGGCTTTCCAAGGGTAATGTTGTGAAGATGAATGCTCAAACTTGGGAGAACTTAAGTTGTTCCTGGAAATGAAAGGGAAGGATGATCTACTAAGTCACTTCAACGAGGTGTTGTGGGAGCCACGTCTTGCCTACCTGGCAGACATATTTGAGCAGCTAAACTGGCTGAATCTCAAGCTACAAGGCAAGGAAAGAAATTGTTTCACCACATGGATTGTTTTCGCATTTCTTGACAAACTCCAGAACTGGCAAAGGGCAGTGCAAGAAATGCTGCCATGTTTGAGAATCTCTCAACTGTTCTTGGCGAGATTGAAGGGATCATCTACTTGACCCATCACTCAAAAATGAAATAATTCAGCAATTGAAATCCTTGGAAAGTGAGCTCAAAAGGTACTTCCCAGAATTAGGAGGAAGAAGAGTGGTGAGGAATCCTTCCTCGCACTATTGATATTGCTGCCATTCGGCGTATGGTCAGGATGAATTCTTGATCTCAGGAACGATTCTGCTGCCAGAGACCTCTATGAAAAAATCTCTGACTGTATTCTGGTGCTCAATGTATCAGTCATATACAAAAGTTAGTGAGAGTCCTCTTGCCATTTTCTACTACTTATTTATGTGAATCTGGTTTCTCCACCCAGACATGAGATGTGCTTTATCAGTGACTCAACCTTGAATCAGTCGACTGACTGAAAGGAAACAATGTCATCCATCCCATTGAACGGTAACAAATATGCATTCTGTTTGATGATTGAAAACATTAAAATAAAGGAAGAGAACCAAAACAGTTTATTTTCATCATTATTTGTGAGGGCTTGGGAGAGAACTGAACGGGGCCACAAGGAGGTTGAGAGTTCCTCACGGGGAATGATGTGAAAAAGTTTGAAACACTTATAAGCATTCTAAACAATATTGGTGTTATTTTGGTTTGGGTCACCTGGGAACCTGAAGATTCTAACTATGATGCACAGGATTTATGTCACAAAACATTTTTCAGGTATAAGAAAATACAGATCATATGTTATGTTAGGTTAGGGTATGATGAGTTATAAGGTTAGCTTAACATACATTGTTAAGGGAGGGTAGTAATTCAAAACTAGTGATTTCGATAGAAATGAAGGCATAATCGTTCATACACACGCCATGACCATCAGGAAAAACATAGTCTGCATGTCTAAGCAGGGATGACCAAAACTTAAAATTTACCCAATATAGCCTATCTCGAATCTAAACATCAAAATACTTATGGTAGTTATTGTAACTTTTATCCATTAATTAATATAAATGAAGATACTGTATATCTACCCGAAAATACGAGTTGAAAAACAACCATAACTCCTTACAGCTTGGCCCAGTAGCCTGCCTGGTGGTTGCAGTGATGAGTCTAACTTGGCTACAGTGTTGCTCAGTTTACCCAGCTAAGTAGGTGGAACAAGCAGTGACATAGTCTGTGACGTTTCTTGTGGCGTAGATCGCAGAGATGTGTTTGTGAGTCACTCAGCCAGCAGCGCACCTTCCCTACCTCCCTACTGTCCGCCCCAGCCAGATGGGCGGAGATGTGTTTGTAATCACTCAGCCAGCTCACACCCTTCCCCTACCTCCCTGTCCACCCCCAGCCAGATGGCGGAGATGTGTTTGTGAGTCACTCAGCCAGCCGCACCCATCCTACCTCCCTAACGTCCTCCCCAGCCAGATGAGCGGAGATGTGTTTGTGAGTCACTCAACCAGGCCACACCTTCCCCAGCCATATGAGCAGAGATGTTTGTAAGTCACTCAGCCAGGCCACAAACCCCTCCCTACCGTCCTCCCTCCAGCGAGATGTGCAGAGATGTGTTTGTGAGTCACTTAGACCACACACCTTCCCCTACTGTCCTCCCCGGCCAGATGTGCAGAGATGTGTTTGTGAGCCACTCAGCCAGGCCACACACCCTTCCCCTACCGTCCTCCCCGGCCAGATGTGCAGAGATGTGTTTGTGAGCCACTCAGCCAGGCCACACACCCCTCCTTACCATCCTCCCCAGCCAGATGAGTAGAGACGTGTTTTGCGAGTGATTCAGCCAGACTGCGCACCCTTCCCTACTGTCCTCCCAGCAACCCTCTCCCTTCTCACAGTGTTTGAATCTGCTTTTCCAGTTTGTCCGTGCGTACTGAATCACATTTATTTATGGTTATCACTATACTCTGGAACACATCCCTATTTAACCCATGTATTATTTCCTCCATTATATGAGATTTCACTGTATGAGCAGACTCCAAGGAAGTATCTACTCGTATCATCCAGATTTTACTGTACTGTACTCATTTTGTACTGAATATACTATGCTAAAGGACTAAATTTTTTATCTCTTGTGCAAACTGAGATATTTATATCAAATTAATTGCTGTCTTGCAAGATTCCAGCAATGCAAGTTACATTCTGTGAAGTCATGTCTGTGACATTTTATAAGAAAACTTTAAGCCTAAAACAAAATTCATCCCATTAATCATTTTCAATGCCATATACTCCCACCATCAACCTGGTGGTTGGGAAGAGGGGGAGGTGGGGTGTTGACAGTCAGCTGGGGAGATTAACCTGTACTCAAGGATTATAAAAGGCAGGGAGTTTTAGTTTTGCTTATAAAATGTCACTGACTTGATGTAGCAGAATATAACTTGATCGAAATTCTTGCAAGATAAGTCTTGAGTATAAACATCCCATAGTTTGCACTAGACATATATTTTAGTAATTAACTTAGTACATTTTGAGCAGAGTTATGATAATTTATGCAGTTGCTCAGCAGTTGTGGTTGCAGATGTGAAGCCTCGTGACATCACTAGTGTATATAATATGTCTCCATATGCCCTGGTTTATTCACTGATCAGTTGGCTAAGCACAAAAGTAGCCAAGTCTAGCCATTACGTATAAATTAATTTTAAGATCAAAATTATAAAATCAAATGTTATAAGACAATGGTTTAGTAGTGCTGTTAATGTGTGTGTTGTGTAAGTGTCTTGGCATGTCAGCTCACCACCTGACTCCTAAACATTCATCAACTTCTTGAAATCCTACAATGTGGCAAGTTCAACAATATTTCTTTGAATGTTTATTACGCATGCATGCACAAGCATGCATGCTACTACTTCCTACTACTTTGCTGTCACTCTGAATCGAGTATACGATCATCCAGCTATGATACAATGGTCTGAGTTAATAGGATGTCACCTATGTTGGTGAGTACTGAGGTGACTAAAGAGGCTGATACGGGACCCTAGGAGCGATCACAGAAATTGCATATGGGGGCTACATCTAGTGCGGGGAGGGCAGCGGCAGCATCTTTCGGCGTTGGCGCTTGTCTGCCTCGATTAAGCAGTCAGGCTAACTCGAAAGTATTGACACCTTCTTGTATGGTGCTCCTCCAAGTGTTACAGTGTGGAGTAATCTTCTCCCAGGTGAAGGGGTCAATTTGGCACTTTTCAGGTTTGTCTTAAGACTATCTATAGCTCTTCAGTTGCCTACCAGCATTACGTTTACTATTCATTGACTGTAAAGTAGTTGCTCTGGCAGTCTACTGTCGTCTATCGTGGTATATGGCCAGTCCAACGTGGTTGTTCATGGATAATGGTAGCCTCGATGCTCCTTCAGTTAGTGTCAGTAAGAATACTGGCATTTGTTCTCTTGACTTCTCAGCGAACACGGAGGATGGAACGTAGACTACGTTGGCGAAGTTATCAAATGCATTAATGTGCCTCCTGTATGTGACCCATGTCTCACTGCCATATGGCTGGTAGGTGCCAGAATGTGTCCACATACCAGTGGGCCTATGTGCCGTCCCTCTGGGGTCCACTGCTGCTCGAGAACCCTTGCTGGTCTAGCCTGGTAAGGCACCCAGTTACCATGTGTTGCCAGGAGGAGGTACAGCAGGAATCTTGATGGTGAAGAGGCTGTGTACTGGCAGGGGCATATGCAAGTTGCTTCCCTGTTTGCCACGGATAGACTGCAGTGGTACTGAAAAAATACCCACACACACACATCGTCACCAGCCTGATCGTCTTCTCTCAACTCCACCCAACAACGTCAGCTAGAAGGTACAGAAAAGGGCCTGCAGAATCATGCTCAGCGCAGATACTCCCAGCTACACCAACTCTCGCCATCCTGGAAATGCCATCCTCAGAGACCTCCACCACCAAGCACTGGAAAGGTTTGGCAGCCAACTAATGCACCACCCTCGTCATCGCCACCTCCTGCCACGGCAGCCCCACACCTGCAGCCCGCCACTACAAAATTCAGCCCATAAGAGCCAGCACGATAGATATAAGAATAGCACCATCCCATCTATTGTTAAAATAATAAACAATTCCTGATTTATGTACTGTACAGCCCTGTAAATGTATTCAATGCATATTATATCATTGTCTAAATCAAATGTAAGTCTGTATATTTTCAGCCACAGGCTGCAACTCTATTAATAAACCGTTTATTATTATTTATTTATTATTATTATTTATTTATTTATTACTACACACACACACACACACGGGAATAAGACAACAAGCATCCGTTGAAGTTCTTGATGTGTGACTGCATGGAGGCAAATTAAGCGATCAGCTGTTGAGCTTATGCAGCATTTACTGGTGCATGTTACCACTCCTTTCATCTCCCTCTCTCTAATCACCCACATCTTTCTGCTTTCTCACTCCATATTTTAAAATGTTACATAATGTAATGTTGAAGGATACAACTTTGCTCATTTATACTTATACAGTACTGTACTTTTCACAATCTCCTGAATAATTTAGGTTTCATTGTTTATTCAAGACATCTTCAGGTCAGGGACCCATTAATCCCTCACCAAGAAAGGGTGACCTGACATTCCATCAGAAGGTCAGTAATATGAGACCACTAATCCCCACCCTACCTCCACCTAATGTTGAGTCAGGTCAGGTCAGGTCCCTGCCCAAAAATACTTTGGCTTTTGTCTTTATTCAAGACATTTTCAGAAAATGCTTTTGATTTTCAACATCAGAAAAGTTTGTCTCCAAAGCCGGAAATTTTTTTAAACTTCTGGCTTTGGAATGATTTACTGAGCAAATTTCAATTCGGCTATTGGAGAGTTCTGGGTGTTATACAGTATGTGTATGTTTATATGCTGCCTTTATTGATTATATATACATTACTGTATATATTATGTTTTTTTTACCAAAGTTAGAATGAGTTTAAGCCTGTGTAATCAAGAATGCGTGAGGCACGTTGTGCGACAACCTCAAAAATAAACTACCTGAGCAAGAGCCAGCATGTGGCTTCTCCTTCTCCCATTAAATCATGTAAGATACCACACTGGGTTTGAAGGATTCCAGCTAATGAAGATACAGGGGTATAAATGTACTTCATATTAAGTTTCGCTGACACCAGCCTGGTGACTCTTAAAAGGAATCATCTATGGAAACTATGAGTGTAAAACAAAAGACATCATGATCTTACTGACCTATATTAAGTGTAAGACCGATCCACTGTGAAGCGGTACAACAACTGTTGTTGAACCCAAGTTGATGTAGTATACCATTAACAGTGGCAGTGATGCAAGAGTGGGAAGTACCAGCTTGTATCTGTGGAGGATAATTCTCAGTGAATGAACTGCATTACCAATACACTTACCGTATTATGGCAGGGATTATTTAGGAAAAACACTTTTGTGTGTAGTAATATCTCCGTTGGCGAACCCTCAACCCAGAACTCTCGATAGGCAGAATGAAATTTTCTCGGGAAAATCATTCCCAAGCCAGATTTTTCCGTAAAATCCGGCTTTGTGAAAAATTTTCAAAATTTTCTGGAAATTTTTGAAAATTTTCTGGTACCTGAAAAATTCTGAGGATGAGGGATATTTTTCTGGTGCGAGATGATGTAATGGGCAATTTCTGGAACTTCTGAGAAAATTTTTCCATTACCGAAAAATTCCGGGATGAGGATTTTTTCGGCATTGATTGTCGTCTGTTACGGAAATCACTCATTTCGGAAGTGCTCTACCAATTGTTCGGCTTCTCGAAGATCACTGTATTTTCCTCCTTTATATTTTTCTTAATATATACAGAACAGTAAACTGTACTCTGCATTTCTGGCGTTTTGTTTACGTTTGGTCATTTAATTACGCGGTAAATTTGGTCATTTACGGGCTGGAGGTCCAGGCGAGCCGCGCATTTTATTCACCCGGTCCATTCTCGACCATACACAGGAAGCGGCGCGGATATGGATCGCAGTACAGTATGTCGCTGTTGCGTTATCGCTGACGTCATATGGCGTATCGGACTGTGATTGGGCCACTTACCTTACCTCCCTCTGCCGCTAGCTGTGATTGGTCTAATGTTATATGGCGTGGCCTGACAAGGGAGAGCTACTGACCCAGCAGCGTCAGTCTCATTGTTCTCAGTCGCCAGATACTGTTCTCTCTTGTACCGCTAATCTGTTCAACAATGGCATCCACTGGACCCCACCACCCCCACAAAAACCTTGATTTACCTGGACCCAGCCCCCCAAGCCCAAGAAGATACGGCGTGCCCTAAGTTACGAGTTAAGTGCAAGATCGTAGCAAGAAAGTTAGTTCTCGTGGTGCTGAAGAAAAAGACATCCAGAAATTTATGTAAATCTACCCAAAAATACAGTTGAAAATTTTTACATTATTAAAATGTACTATGTACTACAATTTTTATCTCTTGTGCAAAATATATGACATTTATATTCAAATTAATCACTATCTTATAAGAATTCCAGCAAGGTAAATTATATTTTCCCATGTCACTTCTATGACATTTTATAAGCAAAAACAAAAACTCAATCTAAAGGACATAAATAAACAAATAAATACTTCACCAGACCCGGACCCAACTGTCAAACATGACACCCTCACCTCCCCTTCACCCTCCCTCTCGCCTCCAGGTTTGGTGTTTTGACTTAGTTTTTATTTTATATAATATTACAGAGTAGAGTTAGGAGAATATAATTTGCATTGCTGGAATCCTTGCAAGACAGTGAATAATTTGAATAAAAAATCATATATTTTACTGAAATAAAAATTAATCAGGAGTTCTAGTGTATATGTCGTCTATATATAGCTGCTCCCCAACTTATGACCTACTCGACTTACGACCACCGCACTGACCGTCCTCCAGTCGTACCAAAATTTTGACAAATTACATATTTTCAGGCCCCTAACGTCAGTACACAGACAAAATTTTCGTTTGTAATTCACTTTAAAATGGCTGGCAAGCAGTTTGAGTTTTGTGATGCCAAGAAGAAAAAGGAGCACCCATTTTAGATTTTCTATGTATTATTTAGCATTTTCGACTTACGACCATTTTGACTTATGACCTGGATTTGGGTCCTTAACCCCATTGTAAGTCAGAGTAGCTGTACAGTCATGCGCCGGTTAAGGTCCTAGATACGTTCTTGGAAACATGACGTTAACCGAAATGGACGTTGTCCGATCATCACAGAAACTTTGTATTTATACTTACGTGTATGTGGAATACTATATACGTACACATACACATTTACTCCTGAATCACTGCTATAATGTGATACAGGTGATTAATATCTCTTGTGCAAAATACATGATTTTTATTAAAATTATTCACTGTTTTACAAGGATTCCAGCAATGCCGGGCAGATGGGGGAGAGAGGGGTGAGCGAGCGAGGGGGGCATGGGGAGGGAGGTAGTACGTTAGTTGGCCCAGGTCTAACCAAGTATATTTATCAGTTCTTAGGTGACTAAGCTTTCTATAAAAAGCCAGTGAAATGACCTGGGTGAATATAATTAACATTGCTGATTCTTGAAACATACTGATTAATTTGAATATAAACATGTTATAATTTGCACTAGACAAAACAATTTTAGTACCATAATCAAATTAGTACATGTGCACTCCAGCTTTGCACTAAGGTCATTTATTGCTATTACGCTTTTTTAGTATGGTGTGTGCATGTAAATGGATGAAAATAAATTAAGAAATCTATGTAAATCTACCCAAAATACAGTTGAAAAACTTTTTATAAAATGTACTACAGTACTGTACACTAATGTACAACAATTTTATCTTGAGCAAAATATATGACGTCATGTTCAAATTATTGACTGTCTTGCAAGGATTCCAGCAATGCAAATTATAATCTCCTAACTTTAGTCTGAGATATTATATAAGATAGAAAATGTAAGCCTAAAACCCTGGCTGAGGGAGGGAGCCAGCCACCCAGCGTAGGGTGGGGGGTTGAGGTGATAAGTTTGGGCGAAGGTCTGTGTTTATTTAACAGTCCTACTAAGCTTCTCATTTTAAAATGCCAGTGATATGACCTAGGAGAATATAATTAACATTGCTGGGATTCTTGTAAGATACTGATTTATTTGAATATAAAACATGTTGTAATTCGACTAGACATAACAATTTTAGTACCATAATCAAATTAGTACATGTGCACTCCAGCTTTGCACTAAGGTCATTTATTTCTTTTACGCTTTTTTAGCATGGTTTGTGCATGTAAATGGGTGAAAATAAATGAAGAAATTGTTGTAAATCTACCAAAAATACAGTTGAAAAACATTTAATAAAATGTACTACAGTCGGCCCTTAACATATGCTGGTTAGCATACACGGATTTGCAAATACGCGGGATTGCCCCGGGCTGAGGAATATTCTGTACATTGAAGTAATTGAAGTACATTCAAACGCTAGCCATTCAACTCTCAAGACGCTGCAATCAACACGGACACCACCCGCTTCCGCAACCTCAAACACACACGCATAGCTTCCCGCTCTCACTAAGTCAGTCTCGCTGTAACCACGCTAGGTTGACATCAGCATTGTAGTTGCAAAAATATTAAATTTCCGTGAATGTATTATATCAAGCACAGTATGAATAGAATATCACTAATATAAGAGTATTTTAACCGAAAACTACTAAAAAAGGAGTAACATCTTGAACATCGAAGGTTAGGTAAAGTCTTTTGTTTTCATGTAGTTTATCCTAATTTCATAATTGAAATGCATTACGCTAGACTACATTATTTTGATTTCCTTCAAAAGATGTTACCGTAATCGCTTTTCGAATGGTTTTCAGATCAAAAAACTGTTGTATTACAATAATATTCTATCCTAATTCACTTGTGATGCAACAGTTTTTTAACTGAAAACCATTCAAAAAGTGATTACAGTAACATCTTTTGAACGAAAGAAAGCGAAAGTCATTGTTTTCGTCATGATTTTATCCCACCTTCCACTGTAATACGTACGTCATTTCAGCAAAAATATTACATTTCCGTGAATGTAGTATATCAAGCACAGTATGAATAGAATATCATTGTAATATAACAGTATTTTAACAGAAAACTAATAAAAAAACGAGTAACACCTCTTGAACATCGTAAAGTCTTTTGTTTTCGTCATGTATTTTATCCTATTTTACATTAAAATACAGTGATTTCTGCTATAACGCGTGTTTTGATAACGCGAATTTGCTCTAACGCGATTTATGAATTAGGAACGATATTTGTATAACGCGAACGCTTGTTTGCTATAACGCGATTTTTGCTTACTATTTCTCCAATTTTTTGGTACTGTATTAACTGTGAATATAGTAAAGAAGAATATCAACAAGAAGCGTTCTGGTGATAGAATTCCCGGTGATGATCGTAAAAGAAAGGATATAACACTTGAAGAGAAGCTCGATTTTATCAACCTCAAAATCACCCTTCTCCCCCATCAAGTAAAATTACATTTACTGTATGATTTCATTATTAGATATGAATGTAACATTTATTTAGACTGTGCTGTCCTTTGTGTTATGCTAACTACTAAATTTTTTCGATTTCGAGTAATCTGCACCTAACCCTATTTTCTCCATAAGCCCTGTTATTTCTATTACGCGATTTTCTATAACACGATATTTTACAAGAACACAATTATCGCGTTATAGCAGAACTACCTGTACATCACGTTTCAGCAAAACTACTATTTATTTCTGAGAATATATTCATTCAGGCACAGTTTAGGTAAAATATACATGTGCTGTAACATTTTTTTAATTGAAAACGATTCGAAAAACACGTACCCTCTAGCCCTATTCAAGGAGAAGACTGGGAGGAGCTGTTTGGTGCTTAAGACGATGACAAGGAAAATGATTTTGATGGATTTTAATGAAAATATTCAGAAAGACCCTGGCACTGTCAAGGAAAGTGGCTGCTGAAGGCTTCCAGGACATGGCAGAGGATGAGATTAGGGAGCTAATTGAAGAGCACAAAACTGAGCTGACCGAGGAGGATCTACAGGAGTTAGTAGACTCAGGCAAGGAAGGAGGAAGCGAAAGGGAAAGAGGATGAAGAAGAGCACCAAGAAATGACGTTGGAGAAGTTGGGGGAGATGACCAGGAATATTGAGGCACTGAAAAACCTGGCCTATAGTATGGACCCCTCCATGGTGCGTGCCCTGAAATTCATGCGAGGGATGGATGACGTTTTTGCTCCATACAAAAACATCATGGAAGAAATGAAAAGAAAGACGACAACTCCCCATCACCATGTTCTTTGATCACCGAAGGAGAGATTTAACACCATCAATCACTGGCGGCAGTGAGGAAGCAGCTGAATCAACCGTCGCCCCCACTTCACCACCAGTTATGGAATTAAGTGACGATGAGCCCGATGACCCCCGTCCTGTCGCCGAGGATAGGTACGGTACAGTAAAGTGAAATTTTTATCTCTTTTTTTTAATAGCTTTTCTTGCCATGTTTATTGTTTGTAAAAATGCACAGCACAGTACAGTACAGTACTGTACATAGGAAGTGGAGGTGCAGTTATTCACAAAACATTTGTGTTTGTTGTCGGCAGTAGTGACGGTGAGGAGGTGGAGAAGGCAGAGGAGGGAGCGGAGGGAGGGAGTTGGGAGGAGTGGTGACCTTGGACGCGGGAGCAGGGACGAGTGGAGATGCCAGCCAGTACATTACGGGTGTATTAATTGTTTTTATAGCTATTTTTGCATTTTAATATTAAATACTGTACATTACGTTTCAACAAAACTACCATTTATTTCTGAGAACATGGAAATGTAATATTTTTGCTGAAATGATGTACGTATTACAGTGGAAAGTGGGATAAAATTGTGACGAAAGCAATGACTTTCTCTTTCTTTCGTTCAAAAGATGTTACCGTAATCGCTTTTCGAATGGTTTTCAGGAGTGGGATTACAAGGCTAATGATAGGATAGAATATTATTGTAATACAGTACGAGTACAACAGTTTTTTAACTGAAAATCATTCAAAAAGCGATTACGGTAAAATCTTTTGAATAATGAAAGAGAGCGAAAGTCATTGTTTTCGTCATGATTTTATCGCAATTTCCACTGTAATATGTACATCATTCCAGCAAAAATATTATATTTCCATATTTATTTCTGAGAATACGTATATTCATTCAGTCACAGTTAAGGTAAAATATACTTGTGATGTAATATTTCAATGAAAATACGGTATCGTAGTTTTCTTTTGTTTCAAATTTAATTAACAAAGATTGATGTTTCAAATGTAATGAACAAAAATTTAAGTACAGTATCTATAAATAAACTTTAATAAATGAATACTTTATGTTTTACATCGTCCTGTGCTACCATACCAAGGATTTGGCTACTTTGGGCTTGCTATGATGACGCAAGAGATCTGCCCTGGCAACTGTACCGACACTCACAGCTGGTGGTGCGTTGGTGCATCGTTTCCTTTGTTTACTGGTAGTTACTGGTAAATATTTTTCAACCTAACGAAACTATTACCCGTTTAGAGGTCGACCCCCAATTTTTTGCCAAATAATTTGGTCTTAAAAACTCGAACTACACACAGGTATATACGGTAAATAAGGGCATTGGGGGCCAGGGTTTTTTTTGGGGGGGGGGGCCAGCAAAAATACGGAGATTTTTAACATCCACGGTTATCAGTGTTACGTAACCCCGGCGTATGTTAAGGGCCGGCTGTACAGTATTGTACACTAATGTACTACATTTTTTAAATCTTTAGCAAAATATATGACGCCTATGTTCAAATTAATCTCTTTCTTGCAAGGATTTCAGCAATGCAAATTATATTATCCTAACATTAGTCTGAGATATTATATAAAATAAACATAAAGAAATCACCAATCTTTTGTCTGGGAACACAGGGAGGGAGGTAGCCAGCCGAGCGTGAGGTGAGGTGACAGAGTGTCTTTATTTATTTGAGATAAGATTTGACAGTTGGCGCTGAAGGCCTGCCTGGGTGATTATTTATCATTACTTAAGAGTAACTAAGCTCTTCTCATAATTTGCCACCCAAACCACCTGGGCGAATATAACTTACATAGCTTGGATTCCTGTAAGATTGTAATTTATTTGAATACCTGTATAAACCAGCTATATTTGCAGTAGACATAACAATTTTAGTACCGTAATCATTTAGTACATGTACAATACAGGTTTGCACTTAGGTCCATTGTTACTGTACAATATTAACTAAATTCACTAGATAACGTACGCCTGGCAGCACAATCTATAAGAATACGCGATGCATACGTGACTGTGCTCGCTCTAGGGTCATTTAGGTTCGCTACGTCCCATTATTTGAATGTTTTTTTTTTTCAATTTAAATTTTAATTGTTTATTCCTTGATAGAGGAAGCAGGATCCTAGTGTTGTCACTTGGTACCCCTGTACCATAACACCAGAAGCAACTGGCCAATGTCACATGTATATACAGTACAGTACAGTCATCCCTTGGTTATCGCGCCTAATTGGGACCCCGCCAATAACGAAAGTACAGAACCTATGGGATTTATTCTAATTGGTTCCAGGCACCCAAGACCCAACCCCAAGTTTCCCATTTTACGACCATTTAGACCCACTAAATATACAATCATGCGCCGGTTAATGTCCTAGAACATGTTCTTGGAAACGTAACGTTAACCGAAATGGACGTTGTCCGATCATCATATAAACTTTTTATTTATACTTGTACTTACGTGTATGTGGAATACTATATACGTACATATACACTTTTACTCTTAAATCACTACTGTAATGTGATACAGGTGATTAATTTTTATCACTTGTGCAAAATACATGACGTTTATATTAAAATTATTCACTGTTTTACAAGGATTCCAGCACCGTTGGGCAGTTGGGGGAGAGGGAGGGAAGGAAGGAGGGAGGGAGCGAGTGAGGGGGCTTGGGAGGAGGGGAGGTAGTACGTTTAAAAGTTGGCACCGGCCCAAGGCCTAACGCGTGTACCTGTATATTTATCAGTTCTTAAGTGACTAAGCTTCTCTCTTATAAAAAGCCAGTGACATGACCTGGGTGAATATAATTAACATTGCTGGGATTCTTGAAACATACTGATTAATTTGAATTTAAACATGCTATAATTTGCACTAGACATAACAATTTTAGTACCGTAATCAAATTAGTACATGTGCACTCCAGCTTTGCACTAAGGTCATTTATTTATTTTACGTTTCTTTTAGTATGGTGTGTGCATGTAAATGGATGAAAATCAATGAAGAAATTTATGTAAATCTACCCAAAAAATACAGTTGAAAAACTTTTTATAAAATGTACTACAGTATTGTACACTAATGTACTACATTTTTTATATCTTGAACAAAATAAATGACGCTTAGGTTCAAATTAATCTCTGTCTTGCAAGGATTTCAGCAATGCAAATTATATTATCCTAACTTTAGTCTGAGATATTATATAAAATAAACATAAAGAAATCACCAGGGTGGGAAGAGGGGGCGGGAGGTGAGGTGACAGAATGTCTGGCGTTTGTTTATTTATTTATTTGAGATAAGATTTGACAGTTGGCGCTGAAGGCCTGCCTGCGTGTTTATTTATCATTACTTAAGAGTGACTAAGCTCTTCTCATAATTTGCCACCCAAACGACCTGGGTGAATATAACTTACATTGGAGGAATTCTTGTAAGATAGTAATTTATTTGAATACCTGTATAAACAAGCTATATTTGCAATAGACATAACAATTTTAGTACCGTAATCATTTAGTACATGTACAATACAGGTTTGCACTTAGGTCCATTGTTACTGTACAATATTGACTAAATTCACGAGATAACGTACGCCTAGCAGCACAATCTATAAGAATACGCGATGCATAATGCGGATCAGTGCCGCTTGATAAGTATATACAGTGCAGTACAGTCATCCCTGGTTATAGCGCCTAATTGGGAACCCGCCGATAACGAAGTACAGAACCTATGGGATTTATTCTAATTGGTTCAGGCACCCAAGACCCAATCCCAAGTTTCCCATTTTACCATTTTATACCCACTAAATATATATAATGTTATGGTAAATATCATAAACACACATAGGCATGGCTAGGTTTATTACAAAGTGATGAAAAGGGAATTTAATACTGTAGTCCACAAAACATGCAGCTATGCTTTTTTATTTGGTCCCCGTCTATACGAGTCCGTTTTCCTCACATGAGGACGCCTGAGTCCTCCTGCTTCTTAATCTTAGAGTGCACCAGAAACTTTACTATTTTTAGTAATGCCACAGAATTTGAATACAATCCCAATTGCAACTGGGGTTGCAATTGTTGAGGCAACTAGATATGTCTGATTACAGCAAATGTGTTATTGTCAATTTGTAGGTGAAAGATTTTATCCTCAATAGATGTAGGTTAACATTTCACCTGTAGGCAAATGCTTAAAAAAAAAGCCTAAGTAAGGAAGCATATTCCTTAACACATAATATCTGACCAGTATGGGGAGGATCATCATGTCTCCGTCAGGGGGTCGTGGAGGGTTGTCCAGCAGGCGGCGCGGATTTTTTTTTTTAGGGGGGACGGATGTATATGCCATCGGATGTTTCGTCGGACGGTTAACTGTATGTATGTATGTATGTATGTATGTGTGTGTGTGTATATATGTATGTATGTATGTATGTATGTATGTATGTATGTATGTATGTATGTATGTATGTATGTATGTATGTATATATATATATATATATATATATATATATATATACACACAGAACCAGACTTTACTACTGCTTCGACCATTTACCGTCGGGACTTCACACGCCAGATTTTTATTAATTTTTTTTTTTTTTTTTTTTTTCTTCAAATGACACACGATTTTCTATACCGAAACGTTTCCAGTTAATGTAGTCTCCATGTATAATTAGAAAATTATGGGGGCCCATGTGCATTCAGCTGACTACATTAGTAAGTGCTCAGTCACACTGTAACCATTCCTTATTATTATTACTTTCACTGTACTGTATCCATTCCTCATTATTCATTACTTTTACTGTACTGTATTTCATTGTAGATTATTTATTAAAAAAAAAAAAAAATTTATCTATGTCGGACTTACGACCATGTCGGACTTACGACCTATTTAGTCCCTAACCCCGTCATAAGCGTGGGTCTATCTGTATATATATACCGGATATCTCGGCCTATAAGGCGTCAAGTATAAGACGGCCCCCCAAATTTCCATTTAAAAGTAGTTGAGCTCTATTCGCTGTATAAGACCAGTACCCCAAATGTGACACTTACCCACTGCCCAGTAGTCCTTTACCAACCATCCTTGGTTTTAAAATAAGGCCAATTCACTGCAAGTAATGTCATCAAATGTTACCGCTGGTGTAGTGAAAACTAGTAACGTCAACAGGCGTCTGCTATTTACATTAACTGGAACTAATGTCTGTGTCGATAAAATTTTTCCATTTACTTGAAATATATATATATATATATATATATATATATATATATATATATTATATATATATATATATATATATATATATATATATATATATATATATATATATATATATATATATATATATATATATATATATATATATATATATATATATATATATATATATATATATATATATATATATATTTTAAGTTAAGTTAATAGGCGGATCCTAAAGATATTTCCTATGAGGTTTACCTATAATTGAGAATGCTATGCATAGCTCCTTTCCTATGAAGCTGAATGAATCTGGACTATTTCGCCTGGCATGAATATTGTTGTACGCGACCCACAACAAAGCGTCAGGCGCCATCTTTGTCATTGTAGCCAGTGCACCACTGTTATTGAAATTTCGTCTTTGATGTATTACATTATTTGTATAACTATTTTGTTATACAAGTATACAATTGTAACAATGAGTTAAAGCCAGGTAGAAAGCTAATAACCCTTGAAACTAATTAAGAAATTATAAAAAACGTGAGAATGGAAAACTTAGTGATGAATATGGGATGGCTAAATCGACTATATGTCGATTTTGAAGAATAAAGAGTTAAAAACTGTGCAAGTGGCAAGGAATCTTTAGACTTAGCAAAGCAAAGTGTAATGTGATTGAAGAGATGGAAAATTTACTCTTAGTGTGGATAAAGGAGAAAGAAATGGCAGGTGAGTAACAGTAGAAGCTATAATTTGTAGAAGGCCAGACAAATGTTTGAGGACAAAAAGACTCCCAGTGGAAGTGATAGTGATGTGCCAGTGTTTAGGGGTACCTGCATGCTGAATAACACTAAGGTAAGATAAAGTACCATATTTTTACATTTCCACAGAATTTTTTCAGTGTTAGGTGGTTGTATTTGGGGCCTGGAACGGATTAATCCTATAACGAACGAATGCTATAACAGATGCTATATGAACGAGGTTCTGGAACCAATTCGTTAGTTATAGCCTTATAACATATGTAATCTTCATATCAGAGTGCCTCGTTATTGTGGCGTACTTTATAGCGTAAAACTCACGCCCTCCTCGTCCTTATTATTGGTAACAGTGTATACTTGTCCAACCATGCCTCCCTCATTTAGCTTCCTTTCTGGCTGCGTTGTTTTGAGAATGCTTGTTTAGAAAGTCTTGCGTGTGATAAGGGTTTCCTGCATGTGCTTGCATGAAAAAGTGTCCTAGTGTGTCACCGTTAGCTCCGTGAAATGTACTCGTGTTAAGTGGTATGTAGCGAATTTTTCTAGAAATATGTTCAGTGTACTTCGCGTGATTTTTCAATCATCCCCCGTCTGTGACATTCTCTCAGTAGCCCAAAGTGCGGATTTTTGATTGTTAGGTCTAAGTGTTGAGCCGTAAAGTGTGTTTCAGTGATGGCAGTGTGCGGCGCTGCTGTGCACCAGCTAACATGTCTTTTAACCTCATCACCTCCTGTGTCCTATCCTCCCTCACCCCCTGCTGCCTTCCTCCCATCCCCTGCCCCGCAAAGCCCCGGCCCCTAGCCCGATCAGCCACGCCCCAGGCTCCTCCCCCCACCGCCAGCTTTCGCTACCCGCCCGCCTCCTACCACTCCGCCTCCACCACGCCCTGCCTCACCCTCCGCCTCACCAGTTTCGCCTCACCACTGCCCGCCTCCCCTTCCCCTCTCTGCCTCTGCCCCACTCCCCAGCTCCACCCGTTCTAGCCTCACCTGCCTCACCCCGGCTCGCCTCTACCGCCCACTACCGCTCCGCCTCTCGCTCCGCCTCACCGCCCGCCTCCACCACTTCTCGCACCGTCAGTGAAGCCGCAATCCCCATATGTTTTAACCGTGAGTTATGCTTGGTGGTGGTTAGTGTTACTTTTATGTGCGATAATTACAGAGCTTTACTCAGTGTGTTTTTTATGCTAGTATGATTTGTAATGTACTTTCTTTGGCGTAGTGATAAATAATATTCAATGAGCAGAGCTTCACTCCCCGACCCAGCCCTAATGAGAAATTGTCGTGTGAAACTATGAATTGCCAAACGTGGCCGTAGCAATGTAAAATAAATGTTGTTTTTCTTTATGGATACTTCCAACTAATCCATCATCCCTTCCGGATTATTTTATACCTTTGCCCATACATGCATACATACTGTACATACATACATGCATACATACATACATGCATGTACATACATACATACATACATACATGCATACATACATACATACATACATACACATACATACATACATACATACATACATACATACATACATACATACATACATACATACATACATACATACATACATACATACATACATATGTATATATATATATATATATATATATATATATATATATATATATATATATATATATATATATATATATATATATATATATATACAACAAAATATGTGTGCAAAAAATAAATGTTAAATGAATTATTTTATGGTTGCGTTAGAGATGCGATTGCTGGTCACTTCAGACACAAAGGCAGACTATAAATAGCCCACATCTCTCTTTCTTACAGCTGCCAATGGGAGGCGTCTTGTGGTCGTTGATATTTATTTTCATTGTCTGTTATCATGTATCAAAATAATATTACAAAATTGTGTGGTAGTAGGCAGCTACCAAACGGGTGAATACTACGCCTGGGAAGATATTGGAAGCATAATGTGTTTGTCTAATGGTAGACCCTCGCGCCATAGCGTAATCTGAGGTATGAGCCAGTGGGTTCAGCGCTGACTTTCTGCCTCATTTTACACAATTGCAGTTTGAATTATTCACTCTAACTTTGACAACACAACATACATGCAAGTATATTATTTCTCACTTTTGATCTTTTTTACTTTTTGTATTGTTATAGTTAGTTACTTAAATAAGGCCAATTCACTTCTAATTAATGGCATCAAATGTTACCAGCTGGTGTAGTGTAAACACTAGCATCTTGGCATCTGTATTTAACTGTCAATAGTTTCAGAATGTGCAGTCATTGCTGAATATTCATATGCATCATTTAATTAATTTATTTATAGAAGTATTGTGTCAATGCATCTGCGTCCTGCATTACTGACCTGCACAGCTAATGCTTTAGGCTTCGCGGTCACTTTCCCTTTCTTGTCTCCTCACTGGCAAATGGGGGGGGCGTGGGGAGGGGTGTGTGATGATAGCTGTGTTTATTACAGGGGTATAATTCTCTTTTACGGTATGTTAGACAGGTTTATAATACATTTTTATTATTTTAATATACCGGTAATCTTAATTTGAATCCAGCTTGCCAAACGTAAGTTTCAGTATAAAATAATTAGTGGTAAGACCTTGTGAGTGGCTTACGATGTTTCCATCACCACTCTTGACACACTAAACCACAATATTTAAGAGGTAAGAATTTTATACTTGGTGGTTTAGACGACCCCCTAACTTTGGGCAGATTTTTTTAATGTTCAAATTCCGTCTTATAAGCCGAGATATACGGTACATATTTTGAAAAAATTTAAAGAAATAATTGACCTAATGGCAAATATATAAAGGGAATACCTGTATTCTACATTTATTCGCACACGAGTCAGCTGGCTCAGTGAGGGAGTGGGAGAAGAGCACCTGAGTGTAAGGGGTGGGGAACGTTGCTCGGGAATTGGGGTCCCAACTGGTCTCCATTACTATGGTGAAGCATGGAGTGTATGCAAATGACGACTATATTAAGCTTTCATTTGACTTTTATTTACTGATTTGGCAATACAGTATTTTTTGTTGTAACTTACAATATTTTTTTTATTCATCACATTTCCTGGTACTGTGTATATTTTTTTAAGACAACTATGGCTACAGGAGGAAAATACTACACACAAGAGTTTTTTCCAAAATAATCCATGCCATAAAATACGGTACTTGTACTGTATTTTTGGTGTTTTTTATTTCATTATTCAAACTTTTTAACCCTTTTGTGCATAATGACGCGATTCGCGTCATATTCATGATAAGACCAACTTCATGGTGACCTAAATTAAGTCACCAAACCTTAAAAAATTTGCCAAAAATTAAGTTTTCTACAGAATTGCGTCAAAATTTGATGCGTCATAGTAGCAAGTAAGTTCTATCAAATAAACTAATTGGCAACTCTCGAGGCGCATAGCAAGGGAAGACTGATACAATAAATACACAGTATTATCTCGGCAGTCAGACTGTGAGTGTGAGTTGCATCCATTTAAATTTCCATAACTCCGTGCGGGCTGCCTCAACTCCTGGATCACAGTGTTGACCCTACTCCTTGAAATAATTTATTTTTAAGTGTTATAGAAGTGAAGTGATGGTTGTGTAATGTAATATTTTTTTCAAATTTACAGGGAAAGTGTTTAGTTTAAAAGCCGTCACCTCGTTATAGTCAAAGGTGGGTAGTTGTGCCACAACTTGGCCGCAGCTTTTTTGGTTGCGCTTGCAGATGTGCCACACATTTTTCCAGAGAGTTGAAACTGGTTGCAGTGCAATTTTTACAAGCATTTTCAAGTGCAATGCGCAAAATTTTTCGGCAATATTGAAAATTGGAATAAGACCACAAACGGGCATCCCTAGAGCCGCGCATTTC
>NW_024755094.1:32500-59384 GCF_018991925.1 Homarus americanus
ATATGATTTATGCCATTAAACACAAGTTTGGGGGGAAATTAATACACCTAAAAAATATTCACCGTGCATTGTCTCACCTGCCCTGGGGGACTCAGAGATGAGATCTTGGAACTGGAAAACTTAAAACTTATCTCATGCACGAGAGGGTTATACATTTAGTACATTCACCGGATGATATGGACAATCGGCTGCTTTGGACAGGTGATACCCCCTTTAGTCCTGATCTTCTAGGGTTCACTGGATTAACAAAGAACCCCACTTTGTCCTAATTGAACTGCACTGTCCTGTACTGTACTGTACTACTGTCCTGTCCTGTACTGTACTGTACTACTGTCCTGTCCTGTACTGTACTGTACTACTGTCCTGTCCTGTACTGTACTGTACTACTGTCCTGTCCTGTACTGTACTGTACTACTGTCCTGTCCTGTACTGTACTGTCCTGTACTACTGTACTGTCCTGTCCTGTACTCTACTACTGTACTGTACTGCTATCCTGTACTGTACTGCTATCCTGTACTGTACTACTGTCCTGTCCTGTACTGTACTATTGTACTGTCCCTGTCCTGTACTGTCCTGCCCTGTACTACACAGTTCTGTCCTGTCCTGTACAGTAGGGTAGGGATATATAGCGATATAGCGATTTATTTATATCGCGGCTCCCAAAATTATCGACATTTTCCAATATATAGCGATAAATTTACTTACAGTAGACACACAACTTACGTGGGGTTATGTTCCTGGGACCTCACATAAATCCAAAAAAGTATAAAGTCAGAAACACTCCTAAAAATCCCCTAAATCGCCCACAAAAATACGAGTTGAAAAACTGTACAGTACTTAAATGTACTCTAAAGTACTAAAATTTTATCTCATGCAAAATATATGATGTGTATATTCAAATTATTCGCTGTTTTGCAAGGATTCCAGCAATGTAATTTACATTCTGCTAACTTTAGGCTGTGCCATTTTATTGACCTTCAGTACCCAACCCGATTTTCCCCATTGATTACATGTAATTATATATCACGATTTAGTATATAGCGAACATCCTTGGACCCTATCTCGCGATATATCCCGACCCTACTGTACTGTACTGTACTGAACTGTACTGTCCTGTATTGTACTGTACTGCACTGTACTGTACTGTACTGTACTGTACTGTACTGTACTGTACTGTCCTTTCCTGTACTGTACTACTGTACTGTCCTTTCCTGTACAGTCTTGTCCTGTCCTGTCCTGTCCTGTATCTGTCCTGTCCTGTCCTGTATCTGTCCTGTCCTGTCCTGTCCTGTCCTGTCCCCATATATCCTGTCCTGTCCTGCTCCTGTCCTGTGACCACACTGCTTGCCCTTTGCAATACATATATCACCATGCACCATGCTGTGCTGTCCCTTTATACTGTACTGTACTGTACTGTCTGTCTATCCTACTCCTCTTTGCCTGTCCTGCTCCCATCCTATCCTATCCTGTCTGTCCTGTATGTCACTTGTCTTATGCTGTGCACTGTGCATCTCTCTCATATATATCCTGTCCATATCATATCTACCTTGCTGTACTTTCTATATCTGTCCTGTACTGTCCTGGTACTGTCCTGTCCTGTACTGCACTGTCCTGTACTGTACTGTCCTACACTGTACTGTCCTGTACTGCACTGTCCTGTACTGTCCTGTCCTGTACTGTCCTGTACTGCCCTGTCCTGTACTGCCCTGTCCTGCCCTGTCCTGTACTGTACAGTACTGTACTTTGTTTTTCTACTGCTACCTTTATCTTTTCCCGTTTCTCTAATTTTTCTTTGTCTCACACTTATGTTCTTCTAAATATGGATTCTTACATACATATATGGTAATTATTCCTTGTACTGTTACAGTAAATTGCTGATTCTTACCTCCACTTTAAATTGAGAACATCATCTGCAAACCCAAGGAAGAGCATACAGCATATGGAGAGAAGAGATGTGAGGTACTCTGCAAATGCTGCATGAGGAAAAGAAGTGCCTGGGTGCATGAAGTGTTGGCCAAAGGGAACACCCAGGAAGAAAAACATGATGATCAGGAACACTGACCCACTCACCATCCCCATAGACTCTGGCCTGTAGGATAAAACAAAACATTGGTACAGTATTCATATACAAGATAAAAATACTGGAAATATGCCATAAAATTTCCACCAATATAATGTACAGTACAGTATATGGTATATACCCAGAATACATTTTCTTGATCCAGATTTACTATACAGAATTGTCTCAAAATACGTTCGGGTTCCGTTCCTGAAAACGCGATTGTTTAAGTGAACAATCTTACAGGCTATACGAGGAGAAAACAAGAAATAATATCCTAAATGAGGAATAATATCTGTGGAAATTGCATGTAATTGTGTAGCAAAGTTGCCCAATTGGCCAACTTGCCACTCAGTAGATATTTGTAATTTTCTTCATTTTCTTTTATTCTGTTACATGCACACACAGTAGTTCATACAGAATGTGCCCTCCCCAAAAAATCATAAGGTCAAAAACATAAAAGTATTGAACATTTCTTACATTCTCGGCATTTAGCCTACAGAGTGGGGGAAGGGGAGGAGAAAGTAGCATGGAGGATCTTTCAGCTGTTCTCTTTATGTTTTTGACCTCATGATAATTATTTTATAATATTTGGGGGCACATACTGTGTGTGGCTAGCATTTAAACTGAAATAGGCCTAACTTTATAAATGCAACCAATTGTGTTGTTGGGGGAGTTCTTGATTAACATTTGTTTAACAGTGCATGAGTTTTTAAATGCCACATTGACGTTCCAGGTTTTTAGCTGTGCAGGAATGTGTGAGAAATTTTTGTGAAATGGTAATATTAAGATATTCTTATGGTCATGGGTGGGCTTGCATTTATAAAGTTCCTTGCAAGGAATGTAATATGTTTTACTTAGGCCAGACAGGTAAAGATCTTGCAACTTGAATTAAACAACACAAATACAGTGTTAGGACAGGCCAGGAATCCAATGCTCTGTTTGTTCATTTGAGGGATAACAAGCATTGCATTGACTGGGATAATGCCTCCTCAATATTACCATGTAATTCAATTGATAGTAGGAACATCATAGAATCTAGTCTTATTAAACATACCGAAGCATCCAACATGAATTTGAGTAACGGCATGTACAAGCTGGACAATTTTGTAATTAAGAAGATTTGTGATCAGGTGAGAAGGCCAGGTCACTTGACCATCTGACCTGACCACCAACCGTTGTGTGCTATTTAAAGATTAGTAGGGTCATTACCTAATACCTGACCATTGTGGACCTGGTCTCACCCTCCTCTGCATATATACACCTTGATTTGTATTACTCTCTCTAGTCTGTACTCACCCCTGAAGATGTGAATTACACGAAAGCGCTTGGGAACTTCGTGTTTTCTTCTTTCCTTGTGGTTATCAGCATATACCTAGATCACGCACTTCACAGTGATTTATATATATATATATTATATATATATACATACATACATACATACATACATACATACATACATACATACATACATACATATATACATACATACATACATACATACATACATACATACATACATACATACATGTATATACATACACACATACATACATACATACACATACATACACACACACATACATACATACATACACACACATGCATACATACACACACACATTATGAGGCATACATACATACATACATACATATATATATATATATATATATATATATATATATATATATATATATATATATATATATATATATATATATATATATATATATATATATATATATATATATATATATATATACACACAGTATTACCCCGCCTAACGCGGTTTCACTTAGCGCGTTTTCGCATATACGCGGTGCCTTGCCAGAGCTGAACTTTCACTTAACACGGATTTTTTCCACATATACGCGGTGAGTGTCCGGCTCGAGATGCTATTTTTAGATTTTGCCAACGCGCCACGCGCCACCAGCCCGCCTGCCTGCCTGTGCTCCTTGCCTTTCCCTCCTCCTCCCTCCGCTTGGGCAAGCCGCGCGGTAAGGTTGCGCAGTGTGTCTTTGTTGCGTTATCACTGACGTCATATGACGTATCGGACTGTGATTGGCCATGCATCCCTACCCCCCTCTGCTGCTAGCTGTAATTGGCTTAAAGTATTATGACGTGACCACCCCGGGGAGGGAGGGAGGGAGGGAGGGAGGAGAGACGACGCTTGACCTAGCCGCGGCAGTTTCATCCCTCAAGGCCACCCCGTGTTAACGCACATCCATTGTTCCGTAAAATGGCTTCCGCCGGACCACCATCGCCCCCAGAGAGAGACCTTTCCTTACCTGGACCCAGCGGCACTAAGCCAAAGAAGACACGACGTTCATTAAGCTACGAGGTGAAGTACCAAATTGTTCAAGATTTGGAGAAAGGAAGACGGCAAGTTGATCTCGCGCGCCAGCATGGCGTCAACGAATCTACGATTCGTACGATCAAGAAGGATGCAGCCAAGATCAAAGAGCACATGAAAATCACAAAGTCTGCAGGTGCTTCATCTATCAGGTATTGCCAGAACAGGGTGCTGGCAAAAGTGGAAAATTTGCTGGTGAGTTATTTGGTGCGTCAGGCGCGACGCAACATGGCGGTGGACACGCGCTCAGTGCAGGAGTACGCACGTGAGCTATACGCAGCAGTGACACGTAAACTGGGAATTGCAGAGCCCAAACCCTTCAATGCTTCCTCTGGTTGGCTGCATAGGTTTAAGAAGAGGAACAAGATCACCAACATCAACATTGGTGGTGAGGAAGCGAGTGCTGACCGTGTGGCGGCTAGAGATTTTCCTCCGTTTTTACGTGAGATTATGGAGGAAGGACAGTACAGTGACGACCAGGTGTTTAACATGGACGAATCTGGTCTTTTCTGGAAAAAGTTACTTCCAAGACCTTCGTTGTCCAGTCTGCCAGCAAGGTAAGGGGTCGGAAGTTGCAGAAGGAACGCATCACCGTCCTGTTTACCACCAATGCCTCCGGTACCTGTAAACCAAAGTTATCGGTGATTCACACAGCCCGCAAGCCGCACGCCTACAAGAATATGGACATGAACAAGCTTAATGTCCACTGGCTAACCGCACGTAAGGCGTGGATGTCCTCTTCTCTGTCCCTCTTCTGGTTTGACAACTGTTTTGTTCCTGACGTGCAGAAATTCTGCAAGCAACAGAATGTTCCATTCAATATTTTGTTGCTCCTTGACAACGCACCTGGACACTCGCCCCTACTTATGGATCGTCACCCCAACGTAAAAGTGGTCATCCTTCCTCCCAACACTACGTCATTAATCCAGCCCATGGACCAGGAGTTGATCTGCAATGTGAAAGCTGCGTACTCTGCAAAGAAGTTCAAGCTCCTGAACGACTCTACCAACACCAAGGATGAGTTGCGTAAGCTGGGTGACACCGACAGCGAGAGCAAAAGCGACGAGGACAAGGAACAAGAGGCGGTGACTCAAGAACTTCTCGTCAAACAATTTTGGAAGAAGTTTAACGTTAAACAAGCTGTAGACTTCTTGGTGGAGGCATGGGATCTGCTGACTATTGCTACGATTCGTCACGCATGGAGACATGTGTTGCATGGCATACCAGGTGAGAGGAGGAGTGAACCTGTGACTGGTCAGGTTCAGACTGTTGCAGTAGCAGTGGACCTTGCCAGAGAAGCTGCGCTCAATATTACAGCTGAAGGCTTCTCCGAGACCACCAATGAAGACATCCTGGAGGTGATCAAAGATCCTGAAGTGACTGCCGACGAGATGTTGGAAGAAGAACACGCCAGTGAAGAGGAGGAAGAAGGTGCGTCATTCTCCGAAGAACCTAGTTTAAGTCATAGTGATATTAAGTGTGTCATAGAGTTTACAGAAAAAATTAAGTCCGTCCTTTCCCGCGACAATGACGATGAACGCTATGAAGTCTTCCATACCCGACTGGTGCAGGCTATGGAGCCGTACATCGAGGTGTATCACGACAACATCAACACCAGCCGTCAGCAAAGCATAACCGAGTTCTTCGCCCGCAACCCACCACAGCCAGCCCAAGCCAGTGATAGTGAAAGTGAAGTTGACTTTGAGGGATTTGTCAGGGAAGCCCTGACAACTGTAAGTGACAGTGATGTTGATTCACCTAGTAATGGTGATTCACCTGAGGGCCAGTAATCTGCCCTCTGCCTCGGAACCAGCCTCCATCCCCGTATGCCGACCCATCTCTTCTACTACCGTAAGTGTTCCACAAAATTTTTCGTTTTTTAACCTATTCTTTATTTTTCCTATGTTAACCTTTATCTTTCCTAACCTAACCTCTTCTATATTACTTGTTTTTTCATACCATCATAAAGTTAAGATAGAATTTTTACTACAACATAGTTATGTGTCGTCAAAAAGTGGAGTTTGGGGGTCGGGATGGGTTCTATTGGAATTAATCCCATATATATATATATATATGTATGTATGTATGTATGTATGTATGTATGTATGTATGTATGTATGTATGTATGTATGTATGTATGTATGTATGTATGTATGTATGTATGTATGTATGTATGTATGTATGTATGTATGTATGCATGTATGTATGTATGTATGCATGTATGTATGTATGTATGTATGTATGTATGTATGTATGCATGTATGTATGTATGTATGCATGCATGTATGTATGTATGTATGTATGTATGTATGTATGTATGCATGTATGTATGTATGTATGTATGTATGTATGTATGTATGTATGTGTATGTATGTATGTATGTATGTATGTATGTATGTATGTATGTATGTATGTATGTATATATATATATATATATATATATATATATAGTATATATATATATATATATATATATATAGCAGTATATATATATATATATATATATATATATATACAGTGCATCTCCGCTAATCTAACTCAATCCGTTCCAGAAGGTCGGTCGTTAACCGAAAAGTTCGTTAACCGAAACCATTGTTTCAATGGGTTTTTGGGTAATTGGTTCCAGCTCACCGAAAATTTCCTAAATTCAACAAAAATGGTAGAAAAGTTCACTTACTTTGAGGTGTGTATGTAGAAGGCTCCTGGATGATGATGATGATGATGATGATGGGATTTAGAATGGGGGTGGAGGAGAAGGAAAAAGAGAAGGCATTGGGGTGGAAGAGAAGTCACCCCATGGCGCCATTTCACCCATAAAATTTTAGCTCTCTTGGTGTAATTCAAGATTATTTTCTTTAAATCAACACTGCACTGCATTATATATTGTCAATATGTAAAATATATTTCAAAATGACCAATAATTTGCTTGGAAACACAGAAAAAATCGTTTAGTTGAAGAGAGTCTCAAGCAAGATGTTACCTCCAGTGAAAACAGAGAGAGACTAACTCCTGTTTGCTGTGTTAAGAGGCTGGATGCTGCGCATTAAACTAGTCACTTTACCTTCAGTTATGTTCAATAATTGTTAAAATGACTAAAAAATTGAATACTAAACTTTTAAAATTATTGAATAGTATAAACTTCTTGATATTTACTAAAATAGTAAGGAATTTAAGCCCTAGAACCGATTAATGTATTGGCGGACTGATACTAAAGCTGGTTGCCCGGTCAGTGCAAGCGAAAACATGTTGAGATTGGTTCGTAAGAACTTCGTTAAACGAATTTTTTTTTGTTAACCGAATTGAAGATCCTTATATATATATATATATATATATATATATATATATATATATATAATGTCCTTCCCACACTCCATGTTTAATGCAAAATTTTGATGATCACAATCCAGCACCTCACCTCACTGCAGTCTCTGGTTCCTCCCACCTCACTTAATCACGCCCTCCTAATAGCACGTAAATAATAATGTACATTTCAGAGAAAATGTTATTTGTGTATGTCTAATGCAAAATATATGATGTTTGAGTTGTATGATCACAATATAAGAATTTTAAGCTGTAGAAATAGTTGGGTAATGGGACTACCGCAGGGAAAATTTAAAATGTATATATGTATATATATATATATATATATATATATATATATATATATATATATATATATATATATATATATATACATATATATATATATATATATATATATATATATATATATATATATATATATATATATATATATATATATATATATATGTATATATATATGTATATATATATATACATATACATATATACTAACAGTATTACCTCCTAACGCGGCTTTCACTTTAACGCTTTTATCATATACGCGTGCTCATGAGCTGAACTTTCACTTAACACGGATTTTTTCATCATATACGCAGGTGAGTGTCCTGCCCGAGACGCTATTTTGATTTGCCCCACCCGCTACCCTGCCTGACTGCCTGTTTTAGCTCAGAAAATTCATACAATTACCCGGCAGAATAATTTACATTGCTGGAATTTATAATTTGGTGATCATTTTGAATATAAATATATTTTGCATTAGACATGCAAATTTTAGATAAAATGTTTACTCTTGAGTAAATATGTATCTTTGTGCAAAATATATGACATTTATATTCAAATATTCCTGGTCTTACAAGGAATCCAGCAATGTCAATTATATTATCCAACTTTAGTTTGAGGTATTATTTATTACAAAAAGTTAAGTATTCTGGTTTTCTCCCACACATCTCCTTGGGACGGTTGGTGGGGTGGGGGAGGGAGGGAGGACCGACCGACCATCTGTTACCCCTGTGAAGAATATTTTTTTTTTTAACTGAAGATATTTGTTTTAGCTCATATAATTCAACAAATTACTCGTTAGAATATATTTACATTGCTGGAATTCTTATAATTTGATGATCATTTTGGAATATAAACATCATATATTTTGTATAGACATACAAATTTTAGTTAAAATTTTAATCTGAGTAAGTATGTTATCTTTGTGCAAAAATTATATGACATTTATATTCAAAATATTCCTGGTCTTACAAGAATCCAGCAATGTCAATTATATTATCCTAACTTTAATCTGAGGTATTATTTAATACAAAATGTTAAAATTTATTATTTTCACTCAAGTCTTCTTGGGGGGGTGGGGGAGGGTTGGGACTGACTGCGCGTTGGAAGAGGGGGGAGGGAAGGTGGGGTACTTTGATTGACAGATAGTGTCGTGAAGATTATTTTTTTTTATTAACTGAAGATATTTGTTTAGCTTCTAAAATTCATACAAATTACCCGGCCAGAATAGAATTTACATTGCTGGAATTCTTATATTTGGTGATTATTTTGAATATAAACATCTATATTTTGCATTAGACATACAAATTTTAGATAAAAAATTTTCTGAGTAACTATGTTATCTTTTTGTGCAAAATATATGACATTTATATTCAAAATATTCCTGGTCTACAAGGAATCCAGCAATGTCAATTGTATTATCCTAACTTTAGTTTGAGGTATTATTTATTAAAATTTGTGGTTTTCCCAAAATTTCTCAGAGAGGGAAGAGCCGCAGTAGTGTGAGAGGGGAGGAGTTGAGTCCATTATTTGAATGGACATTAACTTACACTGTATTTCTCTTTTTAAGTATTAATTGTGTGCATGTACAGTACCATCATAAAATTAAGATGTTATTTTTACTACAACATAGTTATGTGTCTTCAAAAGTGGAGTTTCGGTCGGGCTTCTATTTGAATTAATCCCATATGTTCTGTTGTTCACTTCACGGATTTCACTTAACACGGGACCCTCTGGGTTCTATTGACCGTGATTGCACAACTGGTGTGTGTGTGTGTTGTTATATATATATATATATATATATATATATATATATATATATATATATATATATATATATATATATATATATATATATATATATATATATATATATATATATATATATATATATATATATATATATATATATATATGTTTTTTTTTTTTTTTTTTTTTACTGTATATAAATATATATGTATATAATATATATATATATATATATATATATATATATACATATATATATATATATATTTTTATATATATATATATATATATATATATATATATTATTTATATATATATATTAACGATCTTAAAGAATTCTTTAGATCACAGACTGTATGTGATCTACTAAAGAATTCTTTTAGATCTCGTGACTTTACAAGTAAGAAAGCGTCATTTGCTTACCCTAGCATTTTCTCACGACACGCCACTGATATATATATATATACAGGTTGACTATAAAAAATCCGGCAACCTCGGGACCCGAGGAGCGCCGGATTTTCGAAAATGCCGGAAAACTGTTGGTTATATTTGCTGTATAAGTTTAACAGAAAATGACTACCTGTACAGTCCTTTAAACAAAGAAAATTAAACACTAAATGAAAAGCAAAAGAAATTTTATTATATATGCTGTATACAGTATATTTAACAGAAAATTACTATCTGTACAGTCCTTTAAAAAAATAGAAAATTAAACACTAAATGAAACTCAAATGAAATTTTAATGTTTATCAGGCTACACAGCAGATGGGCTGTCAGGATTATCATCTTTATCACTGACAGTGACAACATCCTCAGCAACAGGAACAGCTTCAACTTATCTTGAAGTTGATGGCAGTGGATTACCAAGTGTGGACACCGCTGTTGCTTCTTCCTGCTTCCTAGCTATTTTCTTGAATATATCGGGCAATGTCTGTTGCTTCATATACTTGGGTCTTTCTCTAATAAGTTTATCTTGGAGCAAGAAAACATTCATGATTTCTTGTTCACTCACAAAACTTCGTTGCTCTAGTCCAGCCAGCAGTTCAGTTGTCAAAGTAATTAACCTGTCAATAGAGATTCTGTCTCTCACATCTTCCTCATTTTCTTCACTACTTTCATCTTCATCACTACCTGTACAGGCATTTCTCTCCGGACTTTTAACCATATCTACAATTTCAGAATCAGTGTAATGATGAACTGTTGGCACATTATCATCAACATCCAACCATTCTGTTAAAACATCTTCATTTATCCTTGATGAAAGCTCCTTGGCATCAGGATTAGTTACATTTTTAACATAAGCAAGAAGTTCATGTATAAGTTGCTTTTCTTTGGAAACCCTAAACCCTGCAAAATCATTTTCTGTGTCTTCGTTAGAATGAGAAGTAAACATGAAACTTGGCCACAATTTATGCCATCCATTTTTCAGTGTTGATGTTTTAATAGATGTCCAAGCATTGGCAACACAGTACACTGCATCCTTAATGTTGAACTCTTTTATGAATTTCTGTACTGGGGTGCCTGAATTAACTGAACTCACTAGGCGCCTCATTAACAGGGATCGATATTTACACTTCATAGAACGTATGATACCATTGTCCTGTGGTTGAATTAGTGATGTGCAGTTGGGTGGGAGGTAGGCAACAAAAACATTATCTTTCACTAGAAGATCGGCTTTTGGATGTGCCGAACAATTGTCTGAAATAAGAAGTATCTTGCATTTAGGGTCTAGTCCAACTGAGTTACAGTGAGCCCTGGCCTCAGGAACAAAACATTTATGAAACCAATCCAATGTAATATCAGTGGTAGCCCAACCCTTCTTGTTGGCATGGTAATGGACAGGAAACCGTGTCATACCCTTAAAGGCCCTCGGATGTAAACTTTTTCCGATAACAAGCAACTTACATCTATGGGTACCCGCAGCATTAGAGCAGCACATAACCGTGACGCGATCCTTCGAAGCTTTAAACCCCAATGGCGATTCTGCATCCTCAGTTGTCAGAGTTCTTTTTGGCGTACATCTCCAAAATAAGGCAGTCTCGTCAGCATTGTACACATGTTCAGGACTTAAATGTTCATCACTAACTAACTTTGCAAATTCATCCACATAGGCACTAGCTGCACTCTTGTCTGCTGAATGTTTTTCACCACATACTGCACGAATGTAAGCCATGTCGCGACTTGAAACGTTGCAGCCAACCTTCTGTATAGTCACACTTGTGTTGCAATCCCAGCTCCTCATGAAACACTTTGGCTTGTTCCTTTAATCAATCACCAGAAATTTCCACACCTTCACTTACACGAAGTTTAAACCAGGTTATGAGAACTTGGTCTAGTTCTGCACTTTTTCCCTCCAACATTGACTTCCTTACAAACATTTTCCTTTTTGATCCAGTCAGAAAAGAACTTTAACAGTTCTTCTTTCTGTTTTTTAATATCATACACTGTTGAAGAGCCGATGTTGTATGTTTCACAAATGGTTCGCACAGACACGCCGCTATCAAGTCTTTTAAGCACTTCCACTTTCTCTGCGATCGACAACGCACGATGTTTACGTTTTACGCCAGAGTGTGGCTTGGCTCTGCAAGGGATGACCCAGGTGGAGCTGAGGCACTCTCTTTTTCCCTACTTAATGATTTGGAACAAATAATCAAACACCCTACACGCATTCCTGATCGACGCGCTCAACTTGCTAACATTCTTGATCTTTGTTTCACCTCTAACCCCTCACACTATTCATACTCAATTTCTGCCCCCTTAGGGTCTTCTGATCACAACCTTATTTCTATTAAATCAAACTGGGCACGATACATCCTTCCACTTCAATAAACTATGGAACCGTCTTGTCATCTTTAAGATCACTCCCACTCTCTTGCTTGCAGGGTGAGAGATAGGGCATATCGAGCTATGAAACTCTCTCCATCTCCTTTTACCCACACCTCTTTCATTACTTCTAGGAATCGTTGTAAGGCTATTCTTCGTAGGGCCAAGCAGAATTTTATAAAAAGAAAGACCGCTGTCCTGACCAATTCTTCCTCAAGTAAATCCTTTTGTTCCTTAACTAAAAACATCTGTAACAACTTCTGCACTCCTTCTTTTCCTCCTCTCTTCCGACACGATAACTATATAGCCAACTCTCCCCCTGACAAAGCCAACCTCTTTGACACCTTATTCTCCTCTAATTCCACCTCTGCACCTCCTACTGAACCTATGCACTTTGCTATAATCTCCACTCGCATGGTTGCCAGTGTGTTATCTAGGTTGGCTGTGAGTAAGGTACAGTGGGGTATGCTATAACAAACGGATCCTACTACGAATATTCCTATAATGAACGGTTTTACCTATAAAATTGAGATTGCTATAACGAACGAAACTCCTACAACGAACATTATTTAGAAAAAAAAAATTTTTTTTTTCTTTTTTTTTTACTAATTTATTGTTTTTTTATTACAAGTATTAATGATGTTCTTTATTTCAGGGGTTTAGATGCTTATTTATGCACTTTTTTACAATTTTTACAATTTCATATTATATTTTTCAGTGTTAAGTGGTTGTATTTGGGGGCCTGGAACGAATTAATCCTATAACGAACGAATGCTATAACGAACGAGGTTCTAGAACCAATTAGATTCGTTATAGCATACCCCACTGTACATGGACCGGACGGAATACCCCGTCGTGTTCTGAGGGAGTGTGCTGAAGCTCTGGTCCGTGGTTGCTCGCCTCTTTCGCCTCTGCCTCAAAACCCAAACTTTTCCTTCTTCTTGGAAGCATGCCTTGGTTCAGCCCATCCCAAAGAAGGGTGACCATTCAAATCCCTCTAACTATTGCCCCATTGCCCTTACTTCATCCCTCTCCAAGATTTTCGAAACTCTCTTGAAACTCTCATTTTCTCCGTCACCTTGAACGCCTTTCTCTTTTGGCGGATCATCAGTATGGCTTTCGCCAGGCGAGATCTGCTGGTGATCTGCTCTCCTATTACACCCATCTTTGGTCATCCTCCCTTAGGGATTATGGGGAAACTTTCGTCGCGGCCCTCGACATCTCAAAAGCATTTGACACGGTATGGCACAAGTCTTTGCTATCTAAACTTCCCTCTTTTGGTTTCTCTCCCCCACTTTGTTTTCACATCTCTAGCTTCCTTCAGAACCGATCCATGGCAGTTGTTGTCGAGGGATCGATTTCTCGCTCTTTCTCTACCAGTAGTGGTGTCCCACAGGGTTCTGTTCTTTCACCTACTCTCTTCCTTCTTTTTATCAATGATTTACTTCACACTACAACTAATTCTATCTATTCTTACGCTGATGATTCTACTCTATACTCTTCCTCACATTTTCCCCTTCCTCCCAACTCTCAAACTAGATCTGTTTCTAGAACTGATATCATTACTTCTATCAATGCAGATTTGTGCAGCATCTCTGAATGGTGAGGTACAAACTTAGTTAAGTGCAATAGTAATAAAACTCAATATTTACCAATTATACTTTGTAAATTAGACGATCTCCCACCAATTACATTTCAGGATGCTTTCATCCTGCCAAATTCTGAAATAAATATGTTAGGCCTCACCATTTCCTCCAATATGTCCTGGAAATCACACATCAATAATACAGCTAAAGCTGCCTCCCAATAGTTGGGAATGCTGTACAGATGCCATAGCTACTTCACTCCTGAGCAGTTGCTCCAAGTATATAAGGGATTCATTCGTCCTAACTTGGAGTACTGCTCTCATATATGGGGTGGCTCTTCTTCTGTCCAACTATTAGATAGGGTGGAATCAAAGGCATTTCGTCTTATTAACTCTCCTTTAGTCAACAATCTCTCTTCCCTTTCTCTTTGCCGCAATGTTGCTTCACTCTCTCTCTTTTATAGGTACTGTACTTTAACGGGCAATGTTCGGTGGATTCGTCATCCTGTGTACCGCCAGCAAGGCCGTGGGCTCGTAACACACGACTTGCCCGCGGTGCCCACCGTTTCTCTGTGGATGTCGGTCACACGAGAATAACCCGCTATAGTACCTCCTTCTTTCCTCACACAGCCAAACTGTGGAATGCTCTGCCTTCTTCTGTGTTTCCACACTTATACAATCTGTCTCACTTTAAAAAGCTGGTTTTCCGGCATCTTCGTGGTGTAGATTAACACAATACAGGCCTCCCCCGCGTTACGGAAGCCCGGGTTATGGAATTTCGCTCTTACGGAATTTGTAAATTATAACCAATAATTTCGCGTTACGGCCCGTAAATCTGTCCTTGCGAAAATTGGGGTAAATTTTAATAATTTAAAAAAAAAAATCACTATATAAAATTATAATTTTTGTTCAAGCTCTGAATGCAACGTCAGGAAATGCTACCTAGGTATGTTAATTCCTAGCCAATTCGCCAGGCCAACATACAGGCAATTAAAACATCTAATAATTACTTAATAAGTAATATTAGGAGGACACGTCGCTACCTGGCATGTACTGTAATTGCAATTCTCAAAACCCCCTCCTTCAACCCCCACTATATGCATCACGACACTCATCTCTTGCCTGGCGATTCAGCTATAATACACACAAAGGGAAGCTCCGCAAATTTGTGTTCTAATTGCTGAAATACTCACCTCCGCAAGGATATTATATACGGTATTTGTACTTAATAGCACAGTGATGAAGTATAGTGACTTTTATTTTGTTATGTCTCTCATTTATTGTATTTGGGACATTTTCTTATACGACTTTTGGTCAGCATGGTGACCAAAACACATTTTCTTTGTGAGTCGTTTAGATCGTTGTGACTATCCCTAGCCTTTAAGTCACTCAGTAAACGTCGCAGGGCCCTCCCGGGCTCACTAAAAGAGAATATGTGAATATATCTATTTATATATACATATATATGTATATTGTTTACGATCTCTTTGTCCCAATTATTCACGTGCTAATATGAATACCATGACTATCTCTCTCCCTGCTCTTATGTTCGCTCACAAAAACCTTTGGGCTTCCACCCTTGGGTTTCTATTTGTTCTCAGCAAAAAGGCCAGAGTTGAGTTTGTCTCTTCAAAACTTTATTTTTTGATGTCCTCAGTAGCGGGTTCAGCCTTTCCAGGCGAACTTTAGCGAGGCTGCTAGACTTAGCGTTCCTTCCGGAATGTTGACCTTCCGGTCTTCCTAACAATCTAGAGTTATGTTGAAATGGACTTTACACCTTCTATGGGTTATATGAGACCAATTCAGGGTGGAATCCTCAACCCAATAAATATTGCTAGAGTAACAGTGAACGTTGCTGCCAATAGAGCGCTATGTTAGCGTCTCAGCACTGTCAACCCTGCCGAGTGATAGTGCGCACGTAGGAATTTTCCCTTAAAGTGTTTACTTGGGAGATAATGTCTGTGCCCCTGATTGGCAACAAATAAAGATCTTGATGATCCCTCTCAATAAATGTTCTGAATGAAATTATTTTATAAAAACAAATATAAATAAATAAGTTTCATTGAGCTAAGGGATACTTGATATAAGAGTCGAGAGACAGATACGAAATACAGTGAATTCTGCTATAACGCGTGTTTTGATAACGCGAATTTGCTCTAACGCGATTTATGAATAGAGGAACGATATTTGTATAACGCGAACGCTTGTTTGCTGTAACGCGATTTTTGCTTACTATTTCTCCAATTTTGTGGTATTAACTGTGAATATGGTAAAGAAGAATATCTCCAAGAAGCGTTCTGGTGATCGAATTCCCGGTGATGATCGTAAAAGAACCTCAAAATCACCCTTCTCCCCCATCAAGTTATATTCATATTTTTTCAAGGTAAAGTGTCACATTTACTGTATGATTTCATTATTAGATATGAATGTAACATTTATTTAGACTGTGCTATCCTTTGTGTTAGGCTAACTACTAATTTTTTTTTTATTTCGAGTAGTAATCTGCACCTAACCCTATTTTCTCCATAAGCCCTGTTATTTCTATTACGCGATTTTCTATAACACGAAATTTTACAAGAACACAACTATCGCGTTATAGCAGAACTGACTGTAGTGAGTTATTGTTTATATTTGTCATATGAGTGACTTGTATAACAATAAAAGATCTTAATGCATTAACTTACGAATAATATAACATTTATGAGTCATTTTGATTAAGTTTGGGAGAAAATGCTTTCTCCCTTATTAATTATTATTATTATTTTGTGTTATAATGATATAATGTGACTCATGGTATCCTCCTAGTTTAGATGAGTGATGAGCAACTGGAGGATGAAGGTCAGGAGTCCGGACCTATGGACAATGGAGGAGACTATGGAACTGTCCCTGAGGAGATACTATTGAGTAATGAGCTACAAGGACTAGAAAGTTCAGCTCAGGAACTACATTCAATGAATTGTCTGTCAGTAGAGAATTTGACTTCAGTAGTAGTAGTTTCACCCAAGACCCAACGGGGCCATACTACATGTAATTATAAAAAATGTAAAGCGACTTGGATTACTAAGATAGATCCTCATGTGCCTTGCATAATTCATGGCAGCTGTGTCTCAAATAACCTATTTTCACCAATGGATTGTGCAGTTTGTTATGATCAAATTTTTCAATTTCATCAAGCTACAGGTGATAAGAAAGATATATTGCAATTACAAATTAAAAATAGGTGGAATAAGGCCTTGAAGAGTAAATTTTTGAATCTACAACAATGGAAAGATCCCAAGATGGCAGAAAGTTTAGGTTTATTGGTGTTAGGTAAAAGACTTAATCCCCACTTAGACAAGACTGCTTCTGCTAAGAAAAATAAGTTATTGGACCCTCCAGACAGTGGGGCAGTAGGAAGTCTACAAAAACCTCTATCTACTCAATCTGATTTCAGTGGATTCCAGGATCAGGACGATGAGCCTGGTTCTATTCATAGTATCCAGTCTCTTGAGCAGGAAGAACCTGTTGAGACTGACTTCATCCTATCCACATCTTGGCAACCACTTCCACCTGGGGCAAAAGTGTTGGTTGCTGCGAGTGGAAACAGGCTGCTGTCGACTGACACGCAGCTGCTGGATAATATTGAGTGTAAGGTTGATTCTAACAGGCCATGGATAACATTGGTAAGTCTTCTTTGTTCACTAATCCATCTGAATCTGTGGATTCCTTATTCAAGATATTTTATGAAAATGTCTCTAAGCTTCCTGATATCTCAGCAACTACAAAGAGAGAGGAAGGACAAGCAACTTTGGGTCATCGTTCTTTGTTTTTGGAAGGTGATACTACACTTTCTTGGCCTGATATTTGCCCAAAGATGATCTCTGAAATAGACAAAGTCTGGGCTAATTTATTGAAAGACTTAACATTCATTCCCGCAGACAGGAATGCTCACAAGTTTAGTTTTTTGAAGTTCCAATTTAATGACGAAAAGAACTCCTTATATGAACTTTCCCAATATTTGTCGGCTTCAAAATATGTTGATATAAGTTATGAAAAAAATTTGAAACCAGTTGCCCTGCACTGCTGCTTGAAGAATTTAAAATTAGGAAATTGGCAGCAGATGTTTGGTCTGCAATTATGATGTGTCAGTTATTAACTAAGTTTGTGCTGAACTATGAAGAAAATTCAGAAGTGGACAAATGTTTTGCTGCTGCTCTACAAGGAATCCCATATTCCCTGTACAACTCATTTTTAGATCATTTGTTGAAAGCCCTAAGACTGAAAGTCCAGCTAAGGAAACAAGCAACAAATAATGCTTCAAGTGGTAAGGCTTATTTGTTGATACGTTCTTCTCCTCTTTCTCCTGCTTTGTTTGGTGAGCAATCATTGATTAATTATAGATCATCTTTGGAGAATACTATTAATATTAATGTCTCCAGGAGTCCTCAGACCTTTCGAAAACCTAGGAGAGGAAGGTTTTACAGGGGAACAGGACCAGCTGCCCAGGTCAGTTATCAACCTCGCGGAAATTTTAGAGGAGGAAATAATCAAAGACGTAATAGAGGTGGCCGTTTGTTCAGAAATGGAAGGAGACCTTATTCCACCACCTCAGCAAATTCCCCCTTCCAATGAAGCCAGACAGCTGGGTCGTCTAGGGGGTTGGGAGAACAGATGGACTTCTTCCATATGGGCTTACAAGACAATCAAAGGGGGTCTCACCTGGACTTGGTTCAGGCGCCCTCCCCTTGCATTCACAAAGAAGAGTCAAAACCAACCCCATTACTTACAAAATTTGTAAGTCAACTACTAAACATAGGTGTCATAGAACCGTTGCAGTCAGAGAAATGTTTCACGTCTCGCCTATTCTCAGTCCCCAAGAAAGGCAGCGACAAATTGAGGTGGATTTTGGATCTTTCAATCCTAAACAAATTTATTCCCAAAAGAAGTTTCAAGATGCTCACTTACGACCATCTGAGGCATCTAATTCCGCCCAATGCTTGGATCTCAAAAGTGGATCTCGAAGATGCCTATTATCACGTTCCTGTTGCTCCCAGGTACAGAAAATTTCTGGTGTTCAAAGTAGGGGAATTAAGTTATCAATTCACAATGATGCCATTAGGTCTGACAATTGCACCAAAAGTCTTTACAAAACTGGCAAATATTCCCAGAAGGATCCTTGCAAAGGAGGGCATAAGAACCTTTGTTTATCTAGACGATTGGCTGATAATGGAAACTCTTTCGAAGATTGTCAAAGGGCGACCCAACGTACACTAGTACTATTTCAAAACCTTGGTTTAAAGATAAACCAGGTCAAATCAAATTTAATACCATGTCAAAAGTTGGATTGGTTAGGTCTCCACTGGGATACAAATCAGCAGTCAGTCAGTTTACCAGGAACAAAAGTAACAGATTTGATAAACAAAGTATAAGCCTTTTGTGTAAAGCACAAGGTTTCTTGGCACGATTGGGAAAAACTTCTGGGTCTGTTGAATTTTACCACAATAGTGGTTCCATTGGGAAAGTTAAGGAAAAAGCAACTATCTCATCTGGGCTCGAAGTTGCTTTGTAGAAACAGAAACGTTGCTTCTTCTCTCCCTATTCAGATAAAGAATCATCTGTTATGGTGGACAAACTGGGACAATCTAATCGGTCCCTCTCCCTGGGATCCACCTCAAACAGGTTTGGTCGTTTGTACGGATGCGTCCAAAATAGGATGGGGATACCATTCTTCAAAAGGGGAATTCAATCAAGGGAAGTGGAGCAACTTCCTTTGGGACAAACACATAAATATAAAAGAATTAGCAGTGGTCCTATTCTTTTTGTCAGCAAACCCAAATTTACAAAATATGACGATCCCGTTTGCCATGGACAACAAAACGGCAGTGTTTTGTCTCAATCATCAAGGGTCAACAAGGTCTTGGCCCCTTCTACAACTATCAGAAAAAATTTTCAGTATTTGTGCAACACAAACACTTTACCTCAAAGCAACTTATATACCGGGAGTGCAAAACAATTGGGCAGATGCGCTGGCCCGGGAAAATAGGTTTCGCGTTACGGAATTTCGCGATACGGTCAATTTTCCAGGGATGGAACACTTCCGTAATGCGGGGGATGCCTGTATAACCTTTTTCTTCTATACAGTCATGCGCCGGTTAATGTCCGACAGAACAACGTCCGATCGCATATACGTCTGTGCCCCCAAAAAAACCGCGACACCTGCTGGACCACCACTCCAGGACATCCTGACGGAGACATGATGATCCTCCCCATACTGGTCAGACATTACGTGTTAAAGGAATATGCTTCCTTACTTAGGCTTTTTTTAAGCATTTGCCTGCAGGTGAAATGTTAACCTACATCTATTGAGGATAAAATCTTTCACCTACAAATTGACAATAACACATTTGCTGTAATCAGACATATCTAGTTGCCTCAACAATTGCAACCCCAGTTGCAATTGGGATTGTAATTTCAAATTCTGTGGCATTACTAAAAATAGTAAAGTTTCTGGTGCACTCTAAGATTAAGAGAGAAAACGGAGGACTCAGGCGTCCTCATGTGAGAGAAAACGGACTCGTATGACGGGGGACCAAATAAAAAAAGCATAGCTGCATGTTTTATGGACTACAGTATCAAGCGTACCCTTTTCATCACTTTGTAATAAACCTAGCCATGCCTATGTGTGTTTATGATATTTACCATAACATTATATATATATTTAGTGGGTCTAAATGGTCGTAAAATGGGAAACTTGGGGTTGGGTCTTGGGTGCCTGAACCAATTAGAATAAATCCCATAGGTTCTATACTTTCGTTATTGGCGGGGTCCCAATTAGGCGCGATAACCAAGGGATGACTGTACTGCACTGTATATACTTGTGACGTTGGCCAGTTGCTTCTGGTGTTATGGTACAGGGGTACCAAGTGACAGCACGAGGATCCCGCTTCCTCTATCATGGAATAAACAATTAAAATTTAAATTGAAAAAAAAAAACATTCAAATAATGGGGCCAAGCGAACCTAAATGGCCCAAGAGCGGGCACAGTCACGTATGCATCGCATATTCTTATAGATTGTGCTGCTACGCGTACGTTATCAAGTGAATGTAGTCAATATTGTACAATAACAATGGACCTAAGTGCAAACCTGTATTGTACATGTACTAAATGATTACGGTACTAAAATTGTTATGTCTATTGCAAATATAGCTTGTTTATACAGGTATTCAAAAAAATTACTATCTTACAACAATCCCTCCATTATAAGTTATATTCACCCAGGTCGTTTGGGTGGCAAATTATGAGAAGAGCTTAGTCACTCTTAAGTAATGATAAATAAACACGCAGGCAGGCCTTCAGTGCCAACTGTCAAATCTTATCTCAAATAAATAAACAAACAAACGCCAGACATTCTGTCACCTCACCTCCCGGCCCCTCTTCCCACCCTGGTGATTTCTTTATGTATATTTTATATAATATCTCAGACTAAAGTTAGGATAATATAATTTGCATTGCTGAAATCCTTGCAAGACAGAGATTAATTTGAATATAAACGTCATATAGTTTGCTAAAGATATAAAAAATGTAGTACATTAGTGTACAATACTGTAGTACATTTTATAAAAAGTTTTTCAACTATTTTTTTGGGTAGATTTACATACATTTCTTCATTATTTTCATCCATTTACAGGCACACACCATACTAAAAGAAACAAAAAAGAAATAAATTACCTTAGTGCAAAGCTGGAGTGCACATGTACTAATTTGATTACAGTACTAAAATTGTTATGTCTAGTGCGAATTACAACATGTTTATATTCAAATATATCAGTATCTTACAAGAATCCCAGCTATGTTAATTATATTCTCCTAGGTCATATCACTGGCATTTTAAAATGAGAGAAGCTTAGTAGGACTGTTAAATAAACACACAGAGACCTTCGCCTCAAACTTATCACCTCAACCCCCCCACCCCCCCAAACCCTCGCTGGGTGGCGTGGCTGTATCCATCAGTCCCCCCCCCCTCCCCCCAGCCAGGCTTTTAGGCTTACAGTTTTTATCTTATATAATATCTCAGACTAAAGTTAGGAGATTATAATTTGCATTGCTGGAATCCTTGCAAAACAGCCAATAATTTGAATATAAACGTCATATATTTTGCTCAAGAGATAAAAATTGTTGTACATTAGTGTACAGTACTGCAGTACATTTTATAAACAAGTTTTTCAACTGTATTTTTGGGTAGATTTACATAAATTTCTTCATTTATTTTCATCCATTTACATGCACACACCATACTAAAAGAAACATTATAGAAATAATTGACCTTAGTGCAAAGCTGGAGTGCACATGTACTAATTTGATTACAGTACTAAAATTGTTTTGTCTAGTGCAAATTATAGCATGTTTATATTCAAATTAATCAGTATGTTACAAGAATCCCAGCTATGTTGATTATATACACCCAGGTCATTTCACTGGCTTTTTATAAGAAAGAAGCTTAGTCACCTAAGAACTGATAAATATACACGCGTTAGACCTGGGCCTGTACCAACTGTCAAACGTACTACCTCCCCTCCCCCAACGCTCCCTCGCTCGCTCCCACCCTCTCTCTCCCCCATCTGCTTGGCGTTGCTGGAATCCTTGTAAAACAGTGAATAATTTTAATATAAACGTCATGTATTTTGCACAAGAGATAAAAATTAATCACCTGTATCACATTACAGTAGTGATTTAAGAGTAAAAGTGTATATGTACGTATATAGTATTCTACATACACGTAAGTATAAATAAAAAGTTTATGTGATGATCGGACAATGTCCATTTCGGTTAACATTTCCAAGAACGTATCTAGGACGTTAACCAGCGCATGACTGTATTTTCAATCTCTTCCTGTTCTTTTTTTTTCGCCCCCCAGGTCTCGTTGAGGGTCGCTTGACCTGTGCCCGAGTGGGCTAATTCCCGTAAAAAAAAAAAAATTATGTCATATCAGGGGAGTTTATGTTTTTCTCTTATAAAATGTTAATGCATTGACATAAGAGAATATACCATACATACTCATGTGTAGTTCGAGTTTTTAAGACCAAATTTTTAGGCAAAAAATTGGGGGTCGACCTCTACATGGGTAATAGTTTTGTTAGATTGAATCCGTCCATGATGGGACGGGCAAGGAGCAACTTTTAGCTTCAGACATGAAAAATATTTTCCATTTACTGCCAGTAAACAATGGACACGTAAAATATGTACCAATCAGTAATGAAAAGTTGAGCAGTGCCTTCAGCAGATGAAGCTTACCGACTTACAATAGGTTAAATTACCTTACAACGTGCTTTCAGTAGTCTATGTTGAAGTTCTTAGCACAGGCTAACTTATCATATCATATACGGTATCACAGCACTCACTCATCTACAAAAAATACCGGTAATAAAAACCCTTTCAATATTTCACAGTTAATATAATACCCGGTAATCCACCTCAACCTCGTATTGTTTACAACGATGCATGACGCACCACCAGCTGTTGAGTATCAGCTAGAAGGTACACGTGTTTTCGAATCGTTTTCAGTTAAAAAACTGTTACATCACACGTATATTTTATCTTAACTGTGCCTAAATGAATATATTCTAGGAAGTTAATACAGTAGTAGTTTTGCTGAAACATGATGTATTTCAATGTAAAATAGGATAAAATACATGACGAAAACAAAAGACTTTACCTAACCTTCCGATGTTCAAGAGATGTTACTCGTTTTTTTAATAGTTTTCGGTTAAAATACTGTTACCGTATATGACAATGATATTCTATTCATACTGTGCTCGATATAATACAATCACGGAAATGTAATATTTTTGCTGAAATGACGTACGTATTACAGTGGAAAGTGGGATAAAATCATGACGAAAACAATCGACTTTCGCTTTCTTTCATTGTTCAAAAGATGTTACCGTAATCGCTTTTTGAATGGTTTTCAGTAAAAAAATTGTTGCATTACAATAATATTCTATTCTAATTGATTTGAATAAATACTACGATACCATATTTCTAAATATTTTCATTAAAATCCATCAAAATCATTTTCCTTGTCATCGTCTTCAGCACCAAACAGCTCCTCCCAGTCCTCTCCTTGAACAGGGCTAGAGGGAACGTGTTTTAAACTGCGCCTGAATGAATATATTCTCTCTCTCTCTCTCTCTCTCTCTCTCTCTCTCTCTCTGTTGGAGTAGAAGATGGTGCTACTACAGAATAAACACACACTGTTGGAGTAGAAGACGGTGCTACTAGAGAGCACGCACGCACGCACGCACGCGCACACACACACACACACATACTCTGTTGGAGTAGAAGATGGTGCTACTACAGAACACACACACACTGTTGGAGTAGAAGACGGTGCTACTACAGAACACACACAGAGTTGGAATACAAGACGGTGCTACTGTAGGGGATTTCTCCCCTACAAATGCTGTTTGTCGCTGAGTAGCCGACCCCGCGAATTCCCCAGTGTATGCCTCGTGGTCTGGGTCAACCAGCGCCGCCATACATCACGGAGGTCAACTACTAAGCCACGCCTACCCCCGCTATTTAAGACCCGACCTCGTGGTGACCTCTCTCTTCTTCTAGCTACAGCCGCAGCAAGCTACACTACCTCCTCCGCCGCTGCCTGGCGGCCCTCGCTCCCGCCGGCGAGCATGGCGACCCACAAGCTGTGCTCCTCTGAGCATCCTCACCAACCAGCTCTCTCTACATCACGCTTGTAACCACGCTGTCACTTCCCAGTACCAAGTTGCATTGTACATCCAATATAACATGTAAACAGAGAGCACATTGTGAGTTTCCTTTCTCCATCCCATCCTGAGTGTGAACCCAAACATCCAGCACCCCACAAATGGTGACCCCGGAGTGACGTACTCACAGGATGGAGGAGAAAGAACCCAAACATGCCATACCCCCACACTACTACAGAGACACGCACACACACACTGTTGGAGTAGAAGACGGTGCTACTACAGAACACACACCCACTGTTGGAGTAGAAGAGGGTGCTACTACAGAACACACACACACTGTTGGAGTAGAAGACGGTGCTACTACAGAACACACACCCACTGTTGGAGTAGAAGAGGGTGCTACTACAGAACACACACCCACTGTTGGAGTAGAAGAGGGTGCTACTACAGAACACACACACTGTTGGAGTAGAAGAGGTGCTACTACAGAAACACACCTCATACTGTTGGAGTAGAAGCGGTGCTACTAGAACACACACCCACTGTTGGAGTAGAAGAGGGTGCTACTACAGCACACACACACTGTTGGAGTAGAAGACGGTGCTACTACAGAACACACACCTCATACTGTTGGGTGAAGGCGGTGCTACTAAGAACACACACCCACTGTTGGAGTGAAAGAGGGTGCTACTACGAACACACACACACTGTTGGAGTAGAAGGCGGTGCTACTACAGAACACACACCCACTGTTGGAGTAGAAGGGTTGCTACTACAGAACACACACCCACTGTTGGGTAGAAGGGTGCTACTACAGAACCACCACACACACCGTTGGGTAGAAGACGGTGCTACTACGAACACACACAGTTGGAATACAAGACGGTGCTACTACAGAACACACACACACTGTTGGAGTAGAAGACGGTGCTACTACAGAACACACACACACTGTTGGAGTAGAAGAGGGTGCTACTGCAGAACACACACACACTGTTGGAGTAGAGGGTGCTACTACAGAACACACACACACTGTTGGAGTGAAGAGGGTGCTACTACAGAACACACACACAGTTGGAATACAAGGCGGTGCTACTACAGAGACACAACACACACACACCACCCACTGTTGGAGTAGAAGGCGGTGCTACTACAGAACACACACACCTCATACTGTTGGAGTAGAGGGTGCTACTACAGAACACACACACACTGTTGGAGTGAAGAGGGGTGCTACTACAGAACACACACACAGTTGGAATACAAGGCGGTGCTACTACAGAGATACGCACACACACACACCCACTGTTGGGTAGAAGACGGTGCTACTACAGAACACACACACCTCATACTGTTGGGTAGAAGGGTGCTACTACAGAACACACACACCGTTGGAATACAAGCGGTGCTACTACACAGAGACACACACCCACTGTTGGAGTAGAGGTGCTACTACAGAACACACACCCACTGTTGGAGTAGAAGGGGTGCTACTACAGAACTACACCACTGTTGGAGTAGAAGAGGGTGCTACTACAGGAACGCACACACCACTGTTGGAGTAGAAGGCGGTGCTACTACAGAACACACACACCACTGTTGAAGTAAAGGGGTGCTACTACAGAACACACACACACACCGTTGGAGTAGAAGAAGGTGCTACTACAGAACACACACACACTGTTGGAGTAGAAGAGGTGCTACTACAGAACACACACACAGTTGGAATACAAGGCGGTGCTACTACAGAGACACACACACACACGTTGGAGTAGAAGACAGTGCTACTACAGAACACACACACACTGTTGGAGTAGAAGAGGTGCTACTACAGAACACACACCACTGTTGGGTAGAAGACGGTGCTACTACAGAACACACACACACTGTTGGAGTAGAAGAGGGTGCTGTACTACAGAACATACACACAGTTGGAATACAAGACGGTGCTACTACAGAGACACGCACACACTGTTGGAGTAGAAGAAGGTGCTACTACAGAACACA
>NW_024755095.1:0-18257 GCF_018991925.1 Homarus americanus
GTTCTGCAGAATTTGAATTAAGCTCATCTTCTTGGAAAGGGAACCAGCTGAGACTTGTCCAATTATCGTGAAGTGTCTACTTGCCAAATTGGTTCCAACACAGAATCCAGTCATCTGTTTGTTCCAGGGTCCAGGCATGTTCTCTCTTTAAGCTGGCTTCCTGAGTCAAAGCCAGGAAGATTGTTCAGATTGTGGAGCAGACTGTGAAAGGGTCTTCTGGTATGCTCATCCCGAGGCAGTTCTGCAGACAAATGCTCTGCAGTAAGGATGAGGAGGAGAGAAAGGAGTCAAAGTCTGAATGCAGAGACTTACCAGGAGGTCCTATGGGCACTGGCCAAGATCAGTTGGTGACAGACTGCTTCCAGATTGGGAAGACCCACTAAGAAGTGCCAAACCCTCACTGATCTGTAGATCTGGATAACATCCAGGCTGGCAGTGGCCTCTTTCTAGCCTCACCAATGTTCCAGTCAAAACTTGACTCAACCCATGCATGTCCCTACCTGGCCCGCACACCAGAGTATAGGCGTTGTGTGTACAACAAGTGGCCAGGCCAGCAGTCATCCTTAGCCAGAGAGAAGCTACATCCGAGCTCAGGTGGTCAACAGGAGTATTGAAAACAAAGCAAGACATATTTCTCTATGGTGTGCAGCAACTTTTAGGAACATAAAAATAATGACAGTTTTTGTATTTGATGATTTGTTTTCTAAAGAGAATGCATAGAATTTAATAAATGTGTCAAGATCATTAAGTTCATATTCTGGATCATTTCATCTAATAAATTAACCTGATACATTTTACTTTACTTCCAATCTAAACTATTTAGTCGACTTGGTACAAGATTAGAATACTGAATTTTCTAATATTTCAGTTACTAACATTTACCTTAACAAGCTTTTTTCAAATCTGAAGATATCCATGAAAACATAAAAAAATTATTCCTAAATTACGATGATAAGGTTAGTTTGCATCTGAGAAAACTAACATAGTTACTGTATCGTATTAATATAATTAAGTGACTATTCATGACGATTACAATAATAATGATAAATTTTTTTACATCTGAACCTTTCGACGAAAATTTGGTTTTTGAAACTATTACTTCATAAATTTTGATTCATGAGTTATCTTCTGATGTTGTCAAATAAGGATTTTTTTATTCCGTCTCTCAGTTTTATTACTCATATACTAGCTCGATATCAGCATTTCCTGCATAAACGCTATTTAATAATTTTTAACAGATGATGGAGCAAACTAGATATCCATTATTTAGTAACTACTATAACAAGCTGCACATGACTGTGGTTCTCTCGCCATACTGAGATACGAAATTATGTTTGCCGTGTAAAGATCGCTGAGAGATCTGGAAATGCTGACTGTGGCGCTCGCAGGCGTTACAGACAGGGATCCAGGAGTAATTTCTGAGTTCTTCAACAGGTGATTTCTACGCCCATGTAATTTGGTGTTCACATTGCCATCACACAGCCAGCGGTGTACCCACCTGTACACCGTGGTTATGCTCACACCCATGGTTTGAGAGATCTTCTGAACAGACATCCCAGCCAACCACATCTTTACGATATTTCCACGTTCCTCCGAATCTGTATGCTTGATCAGTTGTATCCACTGCATATCCATATTCTAGAAAATAAAGTATATAAAGGAAGTTACTTTAATACAAAGAAGATGGTTGTTAATGGAAAGACCTAGGTGGTGTAATTTTAGAGAATCACACATAGCATTTTATCAATGGGCAGTCTAAATATTTACACTGTGGATATGTTCATGCCAGAGTAATCAGAGCTGATTATTTTTATTCATCCATCTGTTCCTGGTTATGAAAAAGAGATTAAGTCTTAATTACATTAGTACTCTCACCTTTGTTATAACTTCTCATGTGAAATCCATATCAGACGAACAGGAGTAACCAGGTAGAGCTATGAAGCCTCTGAAAACTTTAGGTCGGTCACCGAGTAAGATTACATTAGTCAATATGGACAAAAACTCCAATGTGACCATAATAATAAACGTAAGAATTATACTGGCATAACACAGTATGACTGACAATAAGTAATAAAAGTCGTCATTGGAAAGGGGTCTCTTATTATTTCTACTGTGATGAACTAATAATTGGGTGAACTAAGTGTTTGCCTCTGATATAAGCCTCATTCCTCGACTTTCTTGATTTCAAGAATTAATACTTCCTAATCAATTTTCTCTTTTTATGTTATATAATAATATTCATATTTTTCTTTTTTTCAGCATAAAAAAACATACACCCATTCCTAGTCATCCAGTCACTTACAGTTTATTCCATGAGTTTTTGCATCGTGTAGTGTACGTAGCTGAAGACTTTAGTTGATATAACACACAAACATACAAAATAATAACAACAACAACACCTCCACCTCCCAAACATTACCTGAATTTCACTGTTGACCCAAAATTTTATTCTTAAAAAAAACTAAGAAGACGGGAGAAGTAAGCCCTTAAAAAACTTACCTTGGAAGCTTGAATGTTACCTGGTTTATTAATAATCTTCTTCGTTTATAGTCATTGATATTTGTGGAATATCTTTAGTCGAAATAGTATTTCTTGTTAAAGCAAAACAGGTATTGACCCAAACATGTCACTTAGTCGTTCACGATATCTCAAAATAATTAGACACACACACACACACACACACACACACACACACACACACACACACATAGACACACACACACACAAGGGACAGCTATAAGAGATGTAATATAGGTTCTCTGGAGCTCTTTTCTTAATTCAGTTTTCATTTTCCTTTTTCAAAAATACTTTATTCGTTGAAATGTTTGGTAACTTCGAAGCTTTATTTGTGTTCTTTCATTTTCATGCCTTTATGAACTTATACAAATGATATTTAGCTGCATTTTTAATGAAGATTTTGTTCGATTAGCCCAATATCCACTGTCTAAAATTTACGTCACAAGTGATAAGTCTGGAATTCACGCCGATGACCTTTATCCTTATATTAAATTTGTGTTGCATAGTTTACCGAAAATGTTCAAAGTACTATACGTCTTCACATTATCCGATCTTAATAAAATATATCAATATTTTCATCTTCTATTATGTTGTAGCTTAAAGAAATATTCTACCGTGATAATAATAATAAGGTTTCCTTGCTGACTTACTAAATTTACCATTTGGGGAAAGTCTCTCTCTCTCTCTCTCTGCGTTGTTTACATTAGGTTTCACACCATTCCGACGTGGTTCATTCGAGGGATGGCAGGGCTCCAGAGGCAGAACAAGAGCCAACTCCAGGCTACGAAGTACAGTTAACACAACTGGCCAGCTCTGCACCGGCTCCGACTCCTGAAGTTGGGTCTAGTCTCTGGAGTACGGCTAATCCTTGTTCATATACTCTACCCCAGGTGGTCACTGCCTAATATAACACAACATATTCTTCCATATTACAGGTACTTCTACTGTTCTCTTCCAATAACTTTTTTATTCCGCCTACCAGTGTCGACGCAATATGTCCAAACTTACCTCTTTTTTGACTGTATCTGCCCGCCCCCCCCACACCATATATATATATATATATATATATATATATATCATATATATATATATATATAATATATGAGTACAGACTGAAGATGTGAATTACACGAAAGCGCTTGGGAACTTCGTGTTTTCTTCTTTCCTTGTGGTTATCAGCATATATATATATATATATATATATATATATATATATAACATCAACCCGCCAGGATTCGAACCCACGGCCCCATGACTGTGATCGGGGAACGCTAATCACTGGACCACCAGGATACTAAAAGCAGTCCTAGACTTTGTTATATTTCACACAAAGCCTGTTCAACGAGTCCGCGTGCTTTATTGGGCGAATGAAATATATATTTTGAAGATGGAAGGCTGAAATGTGGTGGGAAATTGATGGTAGCGGAAGCCTCATGAATGATCGTATAATAATATCTCCCGTCGCTCCACCCAAGTGAAGTACCATATGTACAGTAAGCCTTACTGTCCTATCGATGTACCTCTAAAGACGGATGTTATCAGATATATGGGCTCATCGGGAGATAAAACTTTTGTCATGAAGAGAATTTGTTTTCACTTATAAATAACAGACGTCATCATCTTTCTCGACCGTGAAAGTTGGTGACATTAAGTCTCTGTCTACCCCACTATCACAGACAACAGTATAATACTAACAAATGAGTTAGTGACTTACGGTTACGGTTGCGATGGTGTGCAAGTCCCTGATAAGGAGAATGTTGTCAACACAACGTCCAGGTGAGGAGTGAGAGCGGCGGTTTATCTCCTGGTTTTAAATAGTCATAGCAGTGAGATGCGTACTGGGATAGCAACGACTTTACCACGAAACAGATTGTGTGTGATTTAATTATTCATAAAAGTTAAGGAAAGTTTTCTTTGTTTACATCAAAGTGGTGGGGAGTACAACTAAGGTGAAAAACAATTCGCTTATAGGAACGAAAACTATGATTATCCAGACTATCTCCTTGCCCACCAATCATCGGTGACCCACTACTTATACCTCATCCTTAGTTAACCCCTTGGTCACTGTTGACTCGTGATTTTTATTTTTTCTTAGATAGATTAGATTGCCCCCGAGGGGGCTAGTTTATTGGGCACCCCCTTACATCCTGTGCAGGGTGAAGCACAGAAGCGTTTACAGCACCCATCTGGGAAGCATGCTTGCCTTTATGACTCATGCATTAAGGGCGTAAAAGCCTGAAGGGTCATGGGTTTTATGCAAGTTACATAAAGTGACAGAATGATGAGTGTGGGGGAAAATTCCCGGTACAATTTATTTGTTTATAGCAAAGGTTGGCAGGTCCCTAATAATGTCAGGTGCCAGGCCTGTCTCTAGGAGGAGGAATATCTGGTCAGGGAGGGAAGAGGTGTTGGTAACGGCTGGGGACCTGTAGGAGGAGGTCATATGGCAAGTGGGGATGTAGTGAGAGAGGGTGTGAGAGTCGGGTTGACCACAAAGTTTACAAACAGTGCGGCCAGGCTCAGGGTTGCCAATGTACTAGGCGTGGCGAAGAAAAGTGAGGGTGGAGGTGATATGGTGTGGTGGAACAGGTACAGTAGCGGTGGAGGGAGGCATGTAGGCATTGACAACATTGAAGGACATACCTTTTCGTGTGATTGTGATGGCGTGTGCGCCGGCATGCCGGTGGGGTACGGGAAGCTGGGGGTGGTGCCCTCAGGTCTTGCGGTGGGTGGACAGGTTGAGGCATCACGTGTAGTGAAGATGATGCAGGACTTCGTTCGGGGGCAGCAGGACACACCAGGGCAGGCCCGGTAGGCGCTACACCAGTAGTGAAGGCCGCCGGCTGTGAAGTAGGCCGTGAGCACGGGGGGCTCACAGGGGGACTACCAGCTTGTGTCAAACCAGAAGAGAGGAGTGACTGGGTGGCAACAGAGTGCAGGAATAGGTCAGAGATGGTGGTAGAGAGTGTAATGAAGAGTTGTTCAATACGGTTGGTAAATTCTTGGAAGAGGGATATGATCTGTGTCATGTCACTGGAGGGGGGTTGTGGGGGGGCACCGGTGGGAGCACAAGGCCTGACAGCTTCAGAGTAGAGACGGGAAGGAGGCCCAGTAGTAGTTGAGTTAGGAGACGGCCGGGACTACTGTATTGCAGACAGGTGAGGCCAGGCAGGAGCAGGTGTTGTTGAAGAAGGAGGCATTGCTGGAGACAGAAGGGACTCAGAGGGAGGCGGCCCGGTAGACTGGGGGGGGGGGTCGTTGTGGTAGATGCGGCCTTCGGGGAGGCTTTTTCCCTGGGACAGACAGACGATTGGGGCATTGCCGTGAGTCAATATTGTGCCGGCCACCACAGTTACAACACCTGGGATCAACCACATAGCCCACACCCCCCCCATTAAGGTGGTCTTTGATTTTCTGGGCACAGGCGGCGGAGTTATGGTTGCGTGAACAGAAGCGACATCTGGGACGATCACGTCGGCAGCAGGCAGTGAAAGTGTGACCCCAATGAGAAGAGATAACACAAAATGCAGGCCCTGGGTGAAAGGGGTCTGCATAAAGTGGAGGGAGGATTGGGTGGGCCTCCACAGTGGTTGGGCATTCCCTTCCCTTCCACTTGACAATGACAGCAGCTTGTGGGGTGTTATTTTTTCTTACCTCTAGCTCACTTTTGATCTCTGACCCGCCGTTGACCCCTAAGACATTATTGACTTCTGTTCAACTGTTGACTAATGACTAACTGTTGACAAATGACCAACTTTTGACGACTGGCTACTGCTGACCGATGGCCATAAAACACTGTTGTCCCCTGTCTTGTTTTTTTTCTGATTTGCCCCACGAAGGGTCCAGTGATTGACCCGGGTCTAGTGTTTAACCTTGTTCATGTGTTTAACCTTGGTCCTTTGTTTAATCCCTGGGAAAAAACAATAACAACAAAACAATGGTAGGCAACAGGAAACTCAAACAGATACAATATTATTGTTTGTAAAGTAAAATTTATTGCAATGACAGGTGTGAAAGAGAAATCAAAACAAGAATAAGTAAAACAAAAAAGCATTTACTTAAAAAAAGGGACAATAATATTACCGTAAGCAAAGGACTTTATAAATGCTAAGCACGGCCTGTACTTTTATGTGAGCCTGAAACGTGGGCACTTCCAGTTGGCACACGAAAGAGATGAGAGGCCTTTGAACTGTAGTGCAATAAGTTCGAATCGGAAAAAAAATTAATAAGTACCAAGATTTGCTGGAGCAACGGAAAATTTTGTGGATGAAAGAATATTTACCTTGTACCTTGGCCATATAGTCAGGGATGAGGGAATAATTATGATGTTAATAAAACAAATCTCCACTATCCCCTTCATTACCGGCCATCACTTTTAATATTTGACTAAAGCCAGACGTTTTATTCCGCAAGGAAAGACTCCATGTACCTAAGGTGTTAATAAACTATCTCCACTAATGGGTAAAGTTGTGGTAGGAGGAGTCAAAGAAAGGCAGAGACGGGAAGGGATGCAAGAAATTAAAAGCTGGGGGAGGAGAGCCATGGTTATCGAACCCACCCTCAGACATGAGAAGGGTGCTTTTATTAATTGATGTCTCTTCACTTTATCACTCAGACATACTACATCTGATTTATTCCCTCTCTAACAGTACTAACAATATGATATATATATATATATATATATATATATATATATATATATATATATATATATATATATATATATATATATATATATATATATATATATATATATATATATATATATATATATATATATATATATATATATATATATATATATTTCATGTAAATCCACAATGAAAACTAAAAGGTTGCCTTTGAAGATGTCTTGAATAAAGACGAAAGCTAAGGTGTTGTTTCCATTTTGACGTGTGATTTACCATATATATATATATATATATATATATATATATATATATATATATATATATATATATATATATATATATATATATATATATATATACATATATATATATATAGCCTGGTCCAGACGAGGTATATGCTAGAATATTAAAAGAATGTAGAGATGAGTTGAGTAATCCATTAGCAGTTTTATTTAATAAGTCATTAGAATCGGGCCTAGTGCCAGAAGCTTGGAAACTTGCAAATGTAATTCCGATTTTCAAAAAAGGTGATAAATCAATTGCATCAAATTACCGTCCCATTAGTCTCACGTCAATCATAGGCAAATTGCTAGAGTCAATTATTGCTACAAAAATCAGAAGCCACCTTGAAACATTCAACTTAATTCATTCTTCTCAGCACGGGTTCACCCAGGGACGTTCTTGTCTCACAAATTTGCTTAGCTTTTTCTCAGAAGTATATGAAGCGGTAGATAATGATAAGTCATATGATATAATTTATTTAGATTTCAGTAAAGCATTCGATAGAGTCCCTCATGAGAGATTGATAAGGAAGGTAGAAGCACATGGAATAGGTGGATCATTATTAAAATGGATTAGGTCATGGTTAACTGGTAGGAAACAAAGAGTCAGCATAAATGGATTTAAGTCAGACTGGGGTGCGGTCAAAAGCGGAGTTCCCCAGGGATCTGTATTAGGCCCTCTGCTGTTTGTTATATTCATTAATGATCTTGATTTAGGTATAACTAGTAGGATTAGTAAATTTGCAGATGATACCAAAATGGGGAGAGTGATAAATTCAGACAGTGACTTTGAACACCTTCAAAGAGATCTAGATACCTTACATGAGTGGTCAGTAGACTGGCAAATGAATTTTAATACTGATAAATGCAAGGTACTACAGATAGGGAAGACGAATACAAACGTTAAGTATAAACTAGGTAACACGGAAATAGAAAACTCAGATTGTGAAAAAGATCTAGGTGTATTTGTTAGCAACGACTTGAAACCTAGAAAACAATGTATTAGCGTTCGCAACAAGGCAAACAGGATTCTTGGGTTCATATCTAGGAGTGTGAGTAACAGAACTGCTGACGTTATCTTGAAACTTTACCTAGCATTAGTGAGGCCACACATGGATTATGCGGTTCAGTTCTGGTGTCCTTATTATAGAATGGACATAGATTCTTTGGAGAGAGTACAAAGAAGAATGACAAAAATGATCCATAATATTAGAAACCTTCCATATGAAGAAAGACTGAAAAGCTTAGGCTTGCATTCATTAGAGAGGCGTAGAGTTAGGGGAGATATGATAGAGGTGTTCAAGTGGGTAAGTGGGATTAACAAGGGTAAAATGGAAGATGTTCTGAAGCTCAGTAAAAACGAAATAACTAGAACAAATGGCTTTAAATTAGATAAATTCCGATTCAGAAGGGATATAGGCAAGCACTGGTTTGGTAATAGAGTTGTGGATATGTGGAATAGGCTACCGAGTGCTATAGTAGGATCGAGGACGCTGGGGAGCTTCAAGACGAAGTTGGATAGGCACATGGAAGTGCTGGGATGGGTGTGAAAGGGATCTGCCCTGTATGGGCCAGTCGGCCTCCTGCAGTATCCCACTTTCTTATGTTCTTATGTTCTTATAAGAAAATAAGGAGTCTGCAATAGGCCGGTTGGCCTGTGCATGGCAGCTCCTGTCGAGAGTTACTACCACTCTCTATCATCCATGAATCTATCTAGCCTCCTTTTGAAACTTTCCAGAGTTCCCGCACTTCTTACAAAGTTGCTAAGCTTGTTCCACTCGTCCACCACCCTATTTGTGAACCAGTTTCTTCCTATCTCCCTCCTAAACCTAAACTTATCCAACTTGAATCCGTTGCTCCGAGTCCTATCCTGCTCGGATATTATAAGAACTTTATCTATATATTTCATGTAGATCCACAATGAAAACGTGGATAAGATACATCTTGATAAAATCACACGTAGTTGCCCTGTTCGTTCATGTTAGGAATAATAATCATCCCATTGTTTGGGAAAAAAACTTAGAAGTATTCAAATCATCTTGTGTCACAGAAAGACTTCTGGTTGAAGCTAGTTTGATTAAGGAATTAAAATGAAAACCTTAGTGATGGTCAGTTCAAAACTGATAATATGTTACATAAATTTATTTGTCAGTGGCCCAAGGTTAAAAATGCTTTGAAAACCTTGGATCTAGATGTATAATAGTTATTTTGTGGGTCCCTTATTTTTGACCTGACCTGACTAGTCACGTCGCCCCCCTTCTCTTAAGCCCCTCTACGTGTGTGTTGGTGTTGGTGTGGGGATTAGTGGATGACATCATTATGACATGACCTCATGTTTAATAAGTTCACCCTGTATTTTAAGCCTCTCTCTGTCCATGTAATCCAGTTGCCTCTGAAAATGTCTTGAATAAAGACCAAAGCAAAGTGCTCCGTTGTTTCCCTTTTCCCATGTAATTTAATAACACAGTATATATATATATATATATATATATATATATATATATATATATATATATATATATATATATATATATATATATATATATATATATATGGACCATTATTATTTATTATATACATAAACGACATAGATATCGGCATTGACAGCAACATAAGTAAATTTGCTGATGACACTAAAATAGGACGTGTTATCAAATCTGACGAGGAATCGGCAAAACTACAGGAAGATCTAAACAAATTTTTCGAATGGTCTGAAAAATGGCAGATGAAATTCAACGTGGACAAATGTAAAGTACTCAGTATAGGAGATGTAAACAGGGAAACCAGATACCAGATGAACAACGATGAGAAATCCGACTGCGAGAGAGATTTAGGAGTAATGATAAGTAGGAACCTTAAGCCAAGTAAACAATGTGTTTTTGCTCGTAACAAGGCTAATAAAGTACTTGGGTTCATACAAAGGAGTGTTAGTTACAAGACTAGCGAGGTCATCCTAAAACTGTATCTTGCTCTTGTGAGACCACACCTGGATTAAGCAGTTCAGTTCTGGTCACCGTATTACAGAATGGATATAGAATCCTTGGAAAGAATTCAGAGGAGAATGACAGGACTAATCCCGGGCATTAGGAACCTTGAGTATAGAGACAGGTTAAAGCATCTTAATTTGCACTCCCTCGAGAGATGTAGAGCGAGGGACGACCTGTTAGAGGTGTATAAGTGGAAGGCAGGGCTAAACAAAGGGGACATTACAAAGTTACTCAAACTATCCAACCAGGAGCGAACTCGTAACAATGGTTTTAAATTAGACAAATTTAGATTTAGGCGTGAAATAGGTAAACACTGGTTTGGAAACAGAGTAGTGGATGAATGGAACAAGTTACCAAATATCATCATTAACTCGAATACGCTGAATTGCTTCAAACATAGGTTGGATGCTCATATGAGCAACAGGGGTTGGGTGTAAACGGGACTGCCCAGTATGGGCCAATAGGCCCGCTGCAGTTTCCTCCATTCTTATGTTCTTATGTTCTTATGTCATGGGTTGCCTTAGGCTTACCCACGCAACCAACTCCAAAGTTTGTTTTACCAGGGATAAGACGCCCGGCGAGGCATAACTGGGACATGTATTTTTCAATTAGTGTATGTTAGCCAGCCTTTTAGGGGGGGTGGGCAGTGAAACAGTGTTGTACTGTTCATCGCTTGACACCCAAAAACCTCATTTTAAGTAATATCCCCTGAGCCATGGGTTAGTTAAGACGTCGTCTCCATCCTCTCCCTGCTGAAAGGGGGCGAGACACCACACCACACAGAGTCCTCCACCGCACTCCGTCCTGTGAACCGTCGTCGACACGAGACTAAGCGTGTTAACCTAGGTTGTTATCCCCGTGGAAATATCACGTGTGGATGCCTGGTTGCGACAAGAGCAATCCAGGCTGGCCTATCAAACCTACAGTAAATGGTTAATTAATTCACGCTTACAGAGTTCTCCTGCACGACACCCGTCTACAATGACCGTGATCGACACGAGACTAAGTGTGTTAACCTAGGTTTGTTATCCACGTGGAAATATCACGTGTGGAAGCCTGGTTGCGACAAAAGCAATCCAGGCTGGTCTATTGCACCTAAATGGTTAATTCAAGTCACGCTTACCAGTTCTCCTTGCCGCGATAACCGTCTACAGTGACTGTCAGTGACGCAAGACTATGTGTGGTAACCCAAGAGTACTTTTTGTTGCTATGGCCCGTGGAAAGAAGTTCTTATGCGGAAGCCTGGTTGCAACAAAAGCAATCCAGGCTGACAGTAAATGTATCACTTGAAGAATTTAGGCTCTGTTAAGTTATACCTACAGTAGAGTAATCACACGTGTTCCCAAGTTGATAATTACCTCTTTTAGAAGATTAATTTTAGTACAGCGTGAACGTGAGTGACTCATATATCCATGCAAATTGTAAATCATTGTATGGAAGCTTGACAAATAAATGTAAGCGCAATTATCTGCCCGTATCTGTGATCCTATCTTATTATTACTAAAGGTAATGACTGATTGGTTATGACATAGTGTAACCAATAACTTAGATGGATGTTGAAAATTAAATGAATTCATTAAATCATCATTTATCAAGTATAAATCATGGAATGTCGAGCGGTGGAGTGAACTTCTACGTAGATACACCATAATCTCCTGTAAGTAATCAGTGTGAAGGTATCGAACTCTACGGTAAGAAATAAGAAATACGACATATTATTATCTTTATATAATATAATCCACTCCTACTACCACCGATTCATCCCAAAACCATGACAATATATATATATATATATATATATATATATATATATATATATATATATATATATATATATATATATATATATATATATATATATATATATATATATATATATATGCATTTATGCAAGTAAATCACTGTAGGTGCGCGTGATCTAGGATCAGTCTGTACTCACCCCTGAAGATGTGAATTACACGAAAGCGCTTGGGAACTTCGTGTTTTCTTCTTTCCTTGTGGTTATCAGCATATATATATATATATATATATATATATATATATATATATATATATATATATATATATATATATATATATATATATATATATATATATACAGTATATATACTTCTAGTAGGTAGTAGGCAGCTACCAAACAGGGAGGTACTACCGCCTGGGAAGATATTGGAAGCATAATGTATTGTCTAATGGTAGACCCTGCTGCCTTATGGTATCACGAAAATTGTGACCAAGTCCCAGGCTGCTGATCTGAGTTTCTGTCTCACTTACACGCAATTGCAGGGTCTCAATTGTTTCTCTTACTATTGACAGCACAACATACATATAATGTTTCTCACCTTTGATCTTTTTTTCATTTTTGTATTTCATTATTATTATTATTATTATTACTATTATTATTATTATTATTATTATTATTATCATTATTATTATTATTATTATTATTATTATGACTGTTATTATTATTATTATTATTATTATTATTATTATCATTATTATCATTATTATCATTATTATTTTATTTTAAATTTTGTATTTTATTGAATATTTTATTTATGAATTATTATTATTATCATTTTTATTATTACTGTTATTATCATTATCATCAATACTGGTGTTATTAATAGTATTATATTTTCTCCCCAAGGCCTCGATGTAAGACAGTGACTTCTGCCCGGGTGGGCTAATATCGGTAAAAAAAAAAAAAAAAACCTGTGTACAGTATATGCAAATGAGTTTAAACGGCCGAAAATGTGGTTTAGATTCGTATTAATTAGCGTAAACCACCAAGAAAGTGATTTAAAGATCATTTAATATGCTTTAACCACACAGAGTAGAAATAAAAAATATAAGTAAGTTTAAACCACCGATTGAATGGTTTGGAAACCAATCAATAAGTTGTTTAGAGTCTGATTCAAATCTTAGGCCCCCGCCAAAGTGGTTTAAACACAGATTTATGAGCTTAAACAATATTAAAGTGGTTTAGATGACGAAAAATGACCTTAAATCACCAAAAAAATGGCTAATAAATCGATTAATAAGCTTAAACCACCGACAAAGTACTTTCGAGGCAAAATGATAAGCATAAACCACGGGCAAAAGGGTTTAAAGGCCAATAAAGGTAAATTAAATAGCCGACAAATCTATTTAGAGGCGAATTAATAGCTTAACCAACCGACAAAGTGGTTTAGAGGCCGGTTAATGACCTTAAACAGCCAACAAAGTTGTTAAAAGCCGTTTAATAAGCTTAAACCAACGACAGAGTCGTTTAAAGACCGATTAACAAGCTTAATTCATAGTGAAGGTGATTTAGGGTTAAAATAGTAGGTAGATCCACAGATAAAATGTTTTGGAGACAGATAAATAAGGTTAAACCACCGATGAAGCGGTTTAGAGACCGAGTAATAAGTTTAAACCACAGAGTGGCATAGACTCTCATTAATAAACTTAAAGTAAAATCAAATTAGTTTAGAGACCGAGTATTAAGGTTCAACGTCCCACATAGTGCTTTAAAAATCAATTAATAAGCTTAAAGCACCTACAAAGTGGTTTTTAAATATATTGATAAGCTTAAACCAACGAAAAAGTCGTTTGAAGGCCGAATAATAAGAATAAACCACTGAAAAAGTGGTTTACAGGCCGAATAGGTATTTTATAGGCTTAAGTTGCCAAGAAGGTGGTTAGAGGCCGTTTAATAAGCTTAGATCACTGAAACTTGGTTTAGAGGCAGAGTGAAAGGATTAAACAACCAACAAAGTGGTTTAAAGACCGATTAATTAGCGTAAATAACAGACAAAGTGGTGTAGAGGTCAACGAATAAGCTTAAGCCACCGAGAAAATAGATAAAGGAAAGATGATTAAGTTTAAACGACTGTCAATTGGTTTAGATGCCGAATAAAAATTAGAAACCTTCAATAAAATTATCTAAAGGCTAATTAATAAGTTTAAATCACCGATAAAGTGGTTTAGAGACCGATTATTAAACTTAAACAAGACAAAGAGGCATAGAGAGGAATTATATGCTCAAACCACCGACAAATTGATTTAGAGGCAGATTAATAAGCTTAATAAGCAAAGTGATATAGACAAGGTTAAACAAGTTTAAAACAGAGACAAAATGGTTTAGACACACATTAATAAGCTTGTGCTACCGACAAAATGGTTAGGAGACCAATTACAAGGCCTAAATCAAAGAAAAGTGGCTTAGAGGCTAATTAATAAGCTTCAACAGCAGCCAAATTAGTTAAGAGGCCAATTAATAAGCTTAAACACCGACATGTGGTTTAGGAATTGATTATAAAGCTTAAACCTCCGAGATATAGGTTTAGAGGCCGATTAATAAACCTCCCCCACGCGACCTGCACAAACAAGATGCTCTGAATCTGCTGTGTATGGTTTAAAGGGTGGCGTAGCCGCCTGGCCTCCATGATGGCAGATCGCCTTTTCGAGTGATGCTGTGAGGACCAGCCACCAACCCTTTGTGATAAACACCGACTCCTGGCCGAGTTTTTGTGCTGTGACAATTTACACAGTACTATTGTCCCTTGGAACACCATTCTGGTAATGACATACCTCTCAGTACTGAAATATTGTGGACCAATTATGCCTACTCGTTTCTGCCTTATCTGGAGAAATAAGACAATGCGGAAGGAAGTGTAACTAAGATTAATAGAGTTATGAACTTTGTATCATGTCACTATGCTTAATAATCACTTGTAATTAAGATGAAATCGTCTGAGACTAACTAATTATGTATCAGATAGATCACCATGTAATACTAATGAACGCTTTGTTCTCTGCAGGATTGGACCACATCAATAAATATTGAATGCGTCAAAAGGCGAGTTTCAATCATTCCCTTCGAATTGCAAGTCACCTAAACGCCCTTAACGAAGGCGTTTACAGTCAAAACAAGTAGGGCGTCGAAGGGAATTCTCGACCGCCAAGAGGACCAAAGGACTACTGTACTGTACAGTATGTGAAGCCGCCTCCGCCGGGAATAACGTGGGATCTTGCCTAGCTCCCACAGTGGGTGTAGTGTGGAGTCACCCAAAGTGGGTGCGACGCCGAGTCAGGGATAGCGAATGTTGTGTGTTTGAGTGAAGTGTTTAAATATCCGGACAGTGTCGTAAAGCTTCGGTTTGCGCGTAAAGGGCTGTGAGCGTTCCTTTTGAACAGGGAGGCCGCGCACCCAGTGAGCGAAGGTTTCAAAATACCCTGACAGTGTCATAATGTTTCGTTCCGGGCGGACAGGCAGTTAGCGTTCGGTCGGACACGCACGCCAGTGATTATAACGAACAGTTGATCCTCCTATACCAGTGATATACCATAGTATATAAAATATCACCTAAAAACAAAACTATGCTAAAATTATTTGCAGTCAAGAAATATTTACTTTTATTGAAATTCGGCGCCGAGAATTTGTAAAATTCTTATTGACATTATATTGATAATGGAAGTTTATTTAGCCAGAAGAACACATAAAAAATTAATAATAATAATAAAATTTATAATAATAACACTAATAATAAGGAACCATGAAGAAATACATAATTGAAAAGGGCCCTCCTTTGAAAATTTTTACCCAACTGACAGTTCTTAGCATATCTCGGGGACCGGTCGGGGTGACAGTACTCCAGATGGGGAAGCACTTTACTTTTGTTGATCGCTACGAGGGACGGACCGTCTAGATATCTGAACGACCTTCTTATAAGACCTAATAATTTATTTGCCTGATTTACCTTCGTCTCGCAATGCCCCGAGAACTTCAGCTCATTGTCAACGTACACACCAAGGTCCTTCTCACATTCAGTCTCAAATAGTACAGTTTCTTCAACCAGTTGGGACATAAAAATTATGATACGCCTCCTTACCGTTGGTACACTCCAGGTGCATCCTCTTACACTTCGTGACATTGAATCTCAGTAGCCATTTCTTCAACTATTCTTGGAGCTCACAGTGATCCTTCTGCAGCTCTTCACAGTCCGCTTGGTTCTTGATTTCCCGAAATAACTATGCGTCATCGGCAAACATTGGTATGGAGGAGTGTACACTGTCAGGCATGTCATTTATAAAACAAACAAACAACAGCGGGTCCAATGCACTGCCCTGTGGTACCCCGGTCTTGAAGAAAGGCTTTTATCCACGCTGGGACATTTTCCCGAATTCTCTACCCTTCGAGTTTGATTTAGCCTTTCGTGGGGTACACTGTCGAAAGCCTTTGCAAAATCTAGGGACATATTGTCGATATTACCATCCCCTTCCAGAGTATAGCTGCCTACTACCTACTACCCAACAACAACTCTTTGGAAATATAATCACCGTTTAACATAAGACTTCAACCTTATCAAAAGAAAAGGACTGGTAACAACTGTAGCACCGTCACATAATGGGAACACCATTTACACCACACAAAAAACCTTAAGGGAAACTCATCGAGACTTAGTTACATCACATGATATTGTATGGAGAATTATCAAGAAAGACAATATAATATTTGGCACAAAGACTTCAATGTAATCTCTTCAGCAGAACTAAGTAGGAAAATATCGGAACATGGAGAAATGAGATCACTCTCAAAGAAAAAGAAGAATTGGATTATCTTCAATTGAAACACTCATGATCCTACAACACAATGTCCGTGACTAATAAATGCAAAACATCACTTCGCAACATATACAATGAAATCAGTCTGGGCATAATAATAAGAAGTGCACATGGCGAACCTGAACATAAAAAAAAAAAAAAAAAAAAAAAAAATATATATATATATATATATATATATATATATATATATATATATATATATATAGTACAATACTCATTCTCCTCTGAATTCTTCCAAGGATTTATATCATCTGTATCACGTTGACCAGAACTGGACTGTAATCCAGGTATTGAATCTTCACAAATGAATCTGATTTTAGGTTATTCTAGTCTTGTAACTAACACTCCTTTGTATGAATGGTACTTTTATTAGCCTTGTTACTGACAAAAACATTGTTTTACTTAGTTTTTGGATATATCATTACTCCTAAATCTCTCTCACCGATCAGTTCTCTATGGCATCGTTGTTCATCTGGTATCTGGTTTCCCTGTTTATCTCTATGCGCAGATTGCTTTCGCGCCGACATTGATTTCATCTTTTTCAGACCATTGAAAAATTTGTTTAGATCTTCCTGTAGTTTTGCGGTGTAGTCAGATTTGATAACCGTTACTATTTTAGTGTCGTATGAATTACTTATGATGTTGCACCTTCTGTACTGTTTGATATCTATGTCGTTTGTATATGCATAAACAATAATAGCGTTTAATGCGCTGTGGGCCTTCGGGGAACTACACCCAGCGGCGTTGCTTACAGCCGGTTTGTGCGTTAATGCTCACTTTCGCTTTGTTTCACGCCGCCTGGCTCGGTACAGGATGTCTGCGCATTATAACCGCGCTGAGCCTGCCTTTCTGTCATTGCGTCTTTTAGGGATCTGTCGAAGGCTTTGCTAAAGTCGAATATACCACCTTCTGGTGTGCCCTCGTCCGCAGTTCAACTGATGAAACATATGTTAATAGATTGGATTGACGAAACGTCGCTTACATATTTGACGCTGAGATATTTGATCAATCGCTTCCTCCGGTGATTTCAGACAGAGTTTGAAATGATTGCTTCAGTAGTTGCCTACTAATGATGAACTGATTGGGCGGTAGTTAGAGAGATGTGATCCCATCTACACTCCTTTGAAATCATTGTTCTTCATCCTCCAGGATTCTTGGTACCACACTATTTTTGAACAACTAGCTATAACTTTGCTAGACATACTAAGCTCTTCCTTACATTTCTTTAATACTCT
>NW_024755096.1:0-13045 GCF_018991925.1 Homarus americanus
ATTCAATATTATGCGGTATAGTCGACAAAACATTCACAGTAAATACAAAATTTCAAACACAATATCTTGCACTACTGGGATAATGGTCAACAATACAGGTAACACACATGTTACAAAATTTTCACATACATAAAATTTTGCAACTCAAATGAATAATCACAAAAACTCCCAGACATGGGCAGATAAAACTAACAAAGCAATACTGGTCATGACCCACAGAAGAACATAATCATACATCAATAGTACAGACATAATAATAAAAACAGGCCGGCCTTAATTATAGTTTTTGTACATTTGTAACTACACCATCCACCAGGATGACAGGTAGTTTCCATCTAGGCGATTGATCACATATGTATAATACTGGGTCCAAGCACCAAATTCAGCAATTGAGATCTCAAGCTAGGAGTAGTTAGGCGGACCCCATCCAGTCACTGAAGTATTAGGGTTGACCTTACCACGGAAGAATCATTGTTCACTCACGAGACGAGGCAAGATCTAAGTGGTCAGAGCATGGACTCAAATAGACTATAATGCCAGCGACTCGGTCCACGTGAAACCCCCAAAACCTCGGTTCCCTTCTGTACTTTGCAATGCAAGAGTCTTAAACTGCACTAGGTCCATGTACTCCTGTACACGCCTAGCCGTAACTCTGCAATGCAAGCGTCTTAAACTGCACTAGGTCCATGTACTCCTGTGCACGCCTAGCCGTGACTCTGCACTGCAAGCGTCTTAAACTGCACTAGGTCCATGTACTCCTGTACACGCCTAGCCGTAACTTTGCAATGCAGGCGTCTTAAACTGCACTAGGTCCATGCACTGTACTCCTGTACACGACTGTACACGCCTAGCCGTGACTCTGCAATGCAAGCGTCTTAAACTGCACTAGGTCCATGTACTCCTGTACACGCCTAGCCGTGACTTTGCAATGCAGGCGTCTTAAACTGCACTAGGTCCATGCACTCTGTGCACTAATACGTGACTCTGCACTAAGCGTCTTTGAGAACTGCACTAGGTCCATGTACTCCTGTACACGCCTAGCCGTGACTTTGCAATGCAGACGTCTTAAACTGCACTAGGTCCATGCACTGTACTCCTGTACACGACTGTACACGCCTAGCCGTGACTCTGCAATGCAAGCGTCTTAAACTGCACTAGGTCCATGTACTCCTGTACACGCCTAGCCGTGACTTTGCAATGCAGACGTCTTAAACTGCACTAGGTCCATGCACTGTACTCCTGTACACGCCTAGCCGTGACTTGGCAATGCAAACGTCTTAAACTGCACTAGGTCCATGTACTCCTGTACACGCCTAGCCGTGACTTTGCAATGCAACCGTCTTAAACTGCACTAGGTCCATGTACGGTACTCCTGTACACGCCTAGCCGTGACTAAAGTCCAGCCCCACTACCTCCTACACCAACTTAGGCCTATGCGCATAGGACAGGTAAACTTGATCACTGGATCACGATGTTCTCACTGCAGTAAGACACATCTACTCATTCCTCTGGCCCAGGTTACACACTGACAATCCCTTCTCAAAAAGTCTCACAGTGGCCAAACTTGCATGGCAAAACAAAAAGTTGATGTTCACGATCAACGAATCTCAAGTACTAATTAAGTGCCCTTCACGGCAATTGAGAGACGTGACCGACCAACCGGTTCTGTTCCTAGAGATCCATACGGATCCGTGGTCTCCTCCTTCTCTGTGGGAACCTAGCCGCAGCAACTCCCCCTGGGTTCCCTGGACTGGCCAACCTTTCTCTTCCAGCTGGTTCTGAATCTGATGAAGACTCACAAGGTGGAACCTGAATGTCATTTAACTTCGTAAACATATCCCTACCCACGAACCTTTTCACTTTCTCTGCTGCTCTTTTAATTATCTCTGTTTCGTCGGACATGTTGGTGAGTTCATAGGCGGCACCGTCTCGGATGATATCAGTTACTGTATACGGACCCCTCCATTTAGCGTTCAATTTCCTACTAGTACCTGGAAGAGGTACTTCAGCCCTCACCCATACCATTTGTCCCAACTGGACTTCTTCGTTCTTCCTATCTCTATTGGCTCGTTGCCGGACTTCCCCTGACGTTCTCTCGGAAGTCTTTTTTATTAATCGGTGAGCTTCCCTTAACCCCTCACTACTTTCACTTTCTACTACCGGTAATCCAATACCCACTTGTCGGTGAGCATGGCGTGAGAAAAAAGCAAAGTGTGGCTGCACTCCAGTCGTGGAGTGCACCGCCGTGTTCAATGCACACTGCACGGGACCTAAGAACTTGGGCCAACGTCGGGGGTTGTCTTCACACAGGATGCCAAGGAGGGTCTTAAATGTTCGGTGCATTCTTTCTGTAACACTGTTGCCTCGGGGGTGGTATGGCAAAGTGAAATATGAACTAATATTGCTCCTTCTACAAAAACTCTTAAAGTGGGCTGCTGTAAATTCCCCTCCATTATCGGCACTCACCGTCTTCGGGCTGCCAAATACATTAGTGAATTTCTCAAATTCTCGGGTAACTTCTTGGGTCGCTTTAGTTCGAAGGGGGTAGAAGTTAACAAACCTAGAGTAATGATCGAGGACCATCAACACATAACGGTACTCATTGACCCCCGCATGCATGTCAGTCAGGTCGACAGAAACTCGCTCGAGAGGCTTGGAAACTACCGGTAAGGCCTGCCATTTCTGGGTAAGACCCCTAGTCCCCTTGAACTTCTGACAGCTTTCACATGATTTCACAAAGTCAATACAATCCTTACGGTAGTTTGGCCAGTAGAATAGACTTTCTGTCTTGGCAATGGTTTTCCACTGCCCTAAGTGACCTGACTTTGCACTATTGTGTACTAATTTTAAGGCGGCTTCACGTAAATGATCAGGTACTACCAAGCAATAGAGTAATGCTTTGTCAATCTGTTCTTTCACCAGATATAAAACCCCATCTATCACTTCAAACTTATCAATGGTGGTTTTAGGGTATCTGTGCCTCGGTAACTTTTCCCCAGTCAAATACTGTAAGAGCTCTTTCCACCGTGGTTCTTTCTGTTGTTCTAGTCCAAGCTCGGCAGGTGTTAAGCCCTCTAGCGTAGGAAATTGATCGACTAGGTCTTTCAGCCGCCCTTCCCTTACTACTCTCACAGGTCTACTTAACGCATCAGCTACAACATTTGCTTTACCGGGTTTATAATCAATTGTAAAGGAATATTCCCTCATTTCTAACATCCACCTGTTCATCCTCTGATTCTTAGTCTTCTTCCTGAAGACGGAGGTCAGAGGTTGGTGGTCAGTTTTGATAGTAAATTGTGTGCCCCACAAAAAATGATGGAAGAACCGGCATGCTAATACAATTCCGAGGGCTTCCTTATCGCTGGTAGAATAACGAGTCTCAGTGGGTTTTAATTTCTTGGAAAAATAACCGACCGGACGTAACGAGCCATCCGTCTGCAGCTGATTGAGGGACGCTCCTACACAGACGGCACTGGCATCGCTGTGCAATTCAAAGGGTTTATCGGCATCTGCCTTAACGAGAACCGGAAATGATGTGAGGGCGTGTTTCAACTTATCAAAGGACCTCTGACATTTATCAGTCCACACGAAAGTGATATTTGCTTTAGTGAGTTCGGTGATAGGATAAGCTATCTTGGCAAAGTTGGGGACATGTTTACGGTAGAAGCTACACATCCCTAAAAACCGGCGAACTTGCTTCACATTACTTGGGGGTTTACACTCTGATACAGCTCGGACATTCTCTGGATCTGGTTCAATGCCTCTCTCTGACATTACATGCTCTAAAAATCTCACTTGTTGTTGGCCAGACTGACACTTCAATAAGTTTAACTTGATTCCCATTTCTACGAATCTATCAAACACTCTGGCCAGCCTGTCCACCAACGTTGTGAAATCATTAGCCCACACTATCACGTCATCGAGGTAGTTTCTCACCCAGTTCTTCGCTGCAAAAAGGGGCTACCACAAGGTTTACTTCTCTGGTAAAATAAAAAGAATAACGGGACTGGCTGAAAAAGCCCAAAAGATAAGCGTATAAACTTTCATAAGTTATATTCCATCACTAAATGGGGTTAGGTTTCGACTTTTGTCGTTAAGGATTACTTTAATAATTTGCGTCTTTCAAGTCTAAAGTAGCATAATACTTATTTCCAGCAGCTTTTCCTACTAATTCATCTAACCTGGGAAGGGGTTGTATATCTACTTTCAAACGTTGGTTTACCGCTCGGAAATCTAAACACATGCGTTTGGAACCATTGGGTTTAGTGACTAAAACAATGGGAGACAACCAAACAGCGGTTGATGGTTCGATGATATGTCTGTCGTGCATGTCGGTGATCATGCCTTTAATGACATCCTTAGCCTTTTCAGGGTGTCGGTACTGTGGCCCTCCAATGGGGTTATCGTTGGCTAGTTGGATATTTGCGGGATGCCCCGCAATGGTACCTATTTCCCGAGGTCCTAACACAAACAAAGCAGTGTGATCCAACATTACACCCTCCAACATCTTGCACATATCTCTAGTCAAATGCGGCCAAGGTTGATTTCTAATCAGTTCTTTCAACTTCTTGGGTCTAGTGTTTCCCATATTTACTTCATCACAATATGGTATCATGCTGTTCGAAATCCCCTGAATAAGCCTTACGTTATTGATGGAAGATGTTGGTATGCCATTACAGATCACACAAGGAGTGGGGGGGAGCATTATTATCATCTACTGGAATGACTTTCAAGGTACTGGGCCTATTCTTCTGTTCAAGTTGGATCGCCAAGTAATGGGGTGCACATAAGGAGATTTCATTTGCTTGACTAGCTTTACATAATTCATCATATACTTGTGGAATGTTCCCTAGATTGGTCCCTGCAGTATCTAAATAAGAAATTTCTCACTCTGGGATTAGCTCATACTACCCAAGTATTGTACCGGTGAGCAAACAAACTGCTTTCGAGGTTACGTTACTAAAAGGAACATATATACATGAATCCGAATTGACGCTCACGCATATTTCTGGATGTTTGAAATAACGATGGGTAAACCTGAGACGTAAGATCTGACCTTCTCCCTTCTCAAACACCCAAATTCTAGTAGCCATGACAACCACTAGCTTTCTCAGCCTTCTTTGCATACGAGTTGCAACTGATTAACAACTACTGTGATCATCATGCGTTGATGTCCCAACAAAACTTCTACAAAACTACCCCACCAAAGATAAACTCAATTAACACCCTTCAAGACACGGGGGGGGTAAACATTAACACAAACTTGCATAGGATACTTCTTAAATTACAATCATGAAAATTATTGGTAATAGTATCGGAGACTGTCACACAAAAAAATTAACGATCTCTAAAGAAAACAACACAGAAGTTTCACTTCACAAGGTACTCAGAGTAATGCTAAAACATTAAGTGATGATACTTGACGAGAATGTCCCATGAAAATATCACTCTTCATTTCAGGAATGACTAACAGAAAAGCCGATTTTCGGTACTCGACAAGTATTCACTGTCTCTTTTCAATTATCTGGACTATGTGCTGTACTCAACACTTGGTGGACCTTACTTGTAATTTCAACTATTATCTGGTTTCAGAGATTGCATTCTTAGAGGCATCCATCTCACCACAGGGTTCTCAACCCAATCAACACATTTGCTGAAAATACACAGGCATTAGTTCTCAAATACATATAGCACATTTATTAACAATGCATATAAGTCTACACTGTACTAAATTGTATTTCAGTCTTTAATGAAATTATCAGTTAAAGAAACAGATTAAAAATGCCATATGGAAAAATCTCTAACACTAAACTTTTGTTATATCAATAAATTCACTTGTCATAAACTGACATAAAATGGGAACTAGAACCCTTTCTAGTTAAATCACAATTAAAGTCACTAGAAAAAGAACCAAAAATAATTAAAAACACACAAAGAGAAATCATATAACACTCAATTCAGGTGATATAATATAAATTCAAGTTAGAAAAATACTTCAAGTGAGAGTCTGAACACTTTCTATTGAAATCACACCAATATTTCCAATAAATGCCACAGCTACAAATAAAACATTGGATTACATAACCTTTGTAAATATGACACTTCCTTTGGCACTCAAGAGATGAACACTGTTCATCACATTTTTAACATGGAAGATGTAAACTGCCCACTCAATGTCTGCAAATATCAATAGATTAATTCACTGGTCACAAACATAAAAATAAAATTTACACTAATGTGCAATTACCACTTCAGAAATTTCACACAATAAAAACTCAAAAGATCAGTTAGGTAGCTTACTAAAAAGTTGGTGCTTTACCTAACTTTGTGACACCCAAAAAGTTATAACTCTTGCACAAAAAACAATTGTGAACGTGAATCAATTGTTAGTTCTTCCCTTAACTCTTTAAAAAAATATCTTTGCAGTTCCAAATACAGTAGTATTGTACAGTACTTGACACAAAAGTTTGTACTTTAAATCACACACTTATTTGTACTCTTTACTGATGACAAAATTGTACACTACTGTATACTGTATTTTGAGAAAACAAATTCACCAAAGTACCACACCTCATTCCTTCAAATTGGTTCTCAAATGAAAATAATCCCACTAGCTGGTCACCATTTGTAACGGGCCGAGTTTCCTCTTTTCAATAATTTACCATCCAGTTATTCTTTTCAATGAGTATCCGGTTTTATATACTTAACCTTCTTCAGTTCCTAACACACATACTTACTTTATATATTCTTGCTTATATTCTTATATGTTCTTTATCTCTATATACCTTATATTCTTATATAAGTAACTCTTATGCTTCTCTGCTTATATTTTCCAAGTCAATGTTCTTTCTTTTCATTTCCTGTCATATATTATGATCTCATCCATATATTTTGGTTCTAGTTATATTCTAAACCATGGATTAACCTGGGAAACCATGTCTTTGTTATTACCACACTTATTATACTTACAACGGTAGCCTGCCACCACCCAGGATTTTCTAGAATATAACATCTCTTAGTTAACTGTTAGGTAGCGAGCTTCTAGGCACGTGAGTTAGTTATTTTCTGAGAACCAATGTGGGAAAGGATAGAGTGGTGATACTCGTAGACGTAGATTACTAATCAATATTTATTAACACAGTGATTGGATGAGATGCATCTTAGATTCACTCAGACAAAACAGAACTGCAATTTGTTTCTTAAGTCATCAAACACTTCAAGAACTTATTACCTCATTAAATACCTCCAAATACTTATTACTTCAATCGACAATTGTGGTATTGTCACTCTGCCAAATGATATTCAGTACTGGGTATACACCAGATATCACTGGACCCTCAGGTCTTACCTTACCAAGTAGCAAATCAACTCTTCACTTCTTGGTTATATCATTATACTCTCAGATTATCATTTCATGGTCACTACCAATGAATACATAGCACATTGGACAACTCCACAATTATCTCAACATACAATACCTCCTGTTAATTCACAAGGAACAACATGGCACTTTTAACTCTCATTCAGTGGTTCAATACTTAACCTGGGATACTATATTTCTGCTAGTTATCCCCCAAACAAGGTACCATAATACTTAGGCCTATGTGACTGTGAGGAGTGCCCCAGGGTAACACTGGTCTCTACAACAAATGAAGATCGCTGTTAGGGGTCGGTTGTAGGCCGACACACGCTCAGGGAGTGGGCGCCTGAGTTGCAGGAAACGGACTTCCCAGTTCAGTCCTGTCGAATCAACGGCATCGTCCAACCCGGTTACCGCCCCACGTTAGCCGATGAGTATTCAGCTCAACACACTGGAGAGACGTTGAGGAAGTCACGAATGCGTAAAGGTCTAACTTCAACTATACAAAACATACGCCTGGCAACGGTTCAGACAATATCTAAATCTCTACGTTACTCGACTTAATTGGCACAGAATTCACTATGTTAACACATGAGCACTGATATTCACCAAAATTGACTAAGTTAAACTGAATTAATAGGCGGCGGGAACACACGTTAACATACCTGGAGAGACGTTGAGGAAGTCACGAATGCGTGATTCTCCCTCGTGTCGAGGTATATACGTGCACTCGCGGGGCAGCTTGGGCCTCCGTATTCATACCAGAAGGGCCGATCTTACCAACAACAAAACTTCTCTATCATTTTGGATCACTGTATACTTAGTTATGAACTCCGGTGTTCTTGATCAGGGTAATTTCCTATGTCTATTCATATAATCTAATCAGAGGTTGAGCTTGCCAGGAAAAGGTGGAATATACACGTCGATAACATTAATTCTGCAAGCTCAGGCCTGAGGCGAACAAGGAGCTATTCACGGGGAGGCGCTAGATCTTGGAGATTATACCAGTTGACAGAATAGTTCAGGAGATTAATGACTTTCTCAAATAGACAACTGACACTAATTAAACTATAAACATCAGATTCTCTGATGTCGGGGCGACAAAATGATATAACTTCAGGCGCGATCAGAAACTCATGGATACCCCCACGGACGACATAAAATACGCCACTCTAGCTGGCAAACTCGACACTCACTTACTTGACACGTTCTACTAACGATAAGGACAGTTGAAGCATTCTACCCCACTCACAATGGATCTTGAATGTTCCAACTGTAAACAGACATATCTAAGTTGACTCAAAACAAAGGTGTTCTCTCTCACACTCAAATTCATTTTATAGAGAGGTTGGTTTCAGTAAGTCAGAGAAAATGGGATAACGGAGGACTGAGGTGTCTTGAAGTGATGAGAAAACGGACTCCTCAGATGGAGGACTCAAACGAAAGCCGAGGTACATGTTTTGTGGGCTATTGAGCGTAATATGAATCATTTGATTTTTGGCGCTAACTGACGTGTAAGACCGTGGTCATTACAAAGTAACATTTTCACAGAGCTTGTATGACGGATTACATCTATGGAGTGTTGTTGTTAACTCTTTTGTAAGATGAAGTAACATTCTCACAGAGCTTGTACGAAGGATTACAACTATGGAGTGTTGATGTTAACTGTGTGATAATATGAAGTAACTTTCTCACAGAGCTCTTATGAAGGATTACATCGATGGAGTGTTGTTGTTAACTCTGTGATACGATGAAGTAACATTCTCACAGAGCTTGTATGAAGGATTACATCTATGAGGTGTTGTTGTATAGCTCTGTGGTAAGATGAAGTAACATTCTCACAGAGCTTGTATGAAGGATTACATCTATGGGGTGTTGTTGTATAACGCTTTGATAAGATGAAGTAACATTCTCACGGAGCTTGTATGAAAGATTACGTCTATGAGGTGTTGTATAACTCTGTGGTAAGATGAAGTAACATTCTCACAGAGCTTGTATGACGGATTACATCTATTTAGTGTTGTTGTATAACTCTGTTGTATGATGAAATAACATTCTCACAGAGCTTGTATGAAGGATTACGTCTATGAGGTGTTGTTGTATAACTCTGAGGTTAGATGAAGTATCATTCTTACAGAGCTTGTATGACAGATTACATCGATGAGGTGTTGTTGTATAATTCTGTTGTAAGATGAAGCAACATTCTCACAGAGCATGTATGAAGGATTACATCTATGGGGTGTTGTTGTATAACGCTTTGATAAGATGAAGAAACATTCTCACAGAGCTTGTATGAAGTATTACATCTATGGAGTGTTGGTGTTAACTGTGTGATAAGATGAAGTAACATTCTCACAGAGCTTGTATGAAGGATTACATCTATAGCGTGTTGTTGTTAACTCTTTGATAAGATGAAGTAACATTTTCACAGAGCTTGTATGAAGGATTACATCTATGGAGTGTTGTTATTAACTCTGTGATAAGATGAAGTAACATTCTCACAGAGCTTGTATGAAGGATTAAATCTATGGGGTGTTGTTATTAACTCTGTGATAAGATGAAGTGACATTCCCACAGAGCTTGTATAAAGGATTAAATCTATGGGGTGTTTTTGTATATCTCTGTGGTGAGATGAAGTACAATTCTCACAGAGCTTGAATGAAGTATTACATCTTTGAAGTTTTGTTGTATAACTCTGTGATAGGTTGAAGTACCATTCTCAGAGAGCTTGTATGAAGGATTACATCTATGAGGTGTTGTTGTCTAACTCTGTGATAAGATGAAGTAACATTCTCACAGAGCTTGTATGAAGGATTACATCTATGGGGTGTTGTTGTATAACGCTTTGATAAGATGAAGTAACATTCTCACCGAGCTTGTAAGAAGGATTACTTCTATGGGGTGTTGTTGTTAACTCTGTCGTAAGATGAATTACCATTCTCACAGGAGCTTGTATGAAGGATTACATCTATGGGGTGCTGTTGTATAACGCTTTGATAAGATGAAGTAACATTCTCACAGAGCTTGTAAGAAGGATTACATCTATGGGGTGTTGTTGTTTAACTATGTGGTAAGATGAAGTAACATTTCCTTCAAAGCGTGTATGAAGGATTACATCTAAGGAGTGTTGTTGTATAACTCTGTGGTAAGATGAAGAACATTCTCACAGAGCTTTTATGAAGGATTTCTTATATGGAGTGTTGTTGTATAACTCTGTGGTAAGATGAAGAACATTCTCACAGAGCTTGTATGAAGGATTACATCTATGGGGTTTTGTTGTATAACTCTGTGGTAAGATGAATTAAAGGTCTCATAGAGCTTGTATGAAGGATTACTTCTATGGAGTGTTGTTGTATAACTCTGAGGTTAGATGAAGTATCATTCTCACAGAGCTTGTATGAGAGATTACATCGATGAGGTGTTGTTGTATAATTGTGTGTGGTAAGATAAAGTAACATTCACACAGAGCTTGTATGAAGGATTACATATTATGGAGTGTTGTTGTATAACTCTGTGCTAAGATGAAGTAATATTTTCACAGAGCTTGTATGACGGATTACATCTATGGAGTGTTGTTGTTAACTCTTTGGTAAAATGAAGTAACATTCTCACAGAGCTTGTATGAAGGATTACGTTTATGGAGTGTTGATGTTAACTGTGTGATAATATGAAGTAACTTTCTCACAGAGCCTGTATGAAGGATTACATGTATGGAGTGTTGTTGTTAACTCTGTGATAAGATGAAGTATCATTCTCACAGAGCTTGTATGAAGGATTACATCTATGGAGTGTTGTTGTATAACTCTGTGGTAAGATGAAGTAACATTCTCACAGAGCTTATATGAAGGATTACATCTATGGAGTGTTGTTGTATAACTCTGTGGTAAGATGAAGTATCATTCTCACAGAGTTGTATGAAGGATTACATCTATGAGGTGTTGTTGTATAGCTCTGTGGTAAGATGAATTAACATTCTCACAGAGCTTGTATGAAGGATTACATCTATGGGGTGTTGTTGTATAACTCTGTGGTAAGATGAAGTAACATTTTCACAGAGTTTGTATGAAGGATTACATCTATGGAGTGTTGTTGTATAACTTTGTGGTAAGATGAAGTAATATTCTCACAGAGCTTGTATGAAGGATTACATCTATAGGGTGTTGTTGTATAACTCTGTGGTAAGATGAAGTAACATTCTCACAGAGCTTGTATGAAGGATTACATCTATGGTGTGTTGTTGTTAACTCATTGGTAAGATGAAGTAACATTCTCACAGAGCTTGTATGAAGGATTAAATCTATGGAGTGTTGTTGTTAACTCTGTGATAAGATGAAGTAAAATTCTCAATGAGCTTGCATGAAGGATTACATCTATGGAGTGTCGTTGTTAACTCTGTGATAAGATGAAGTAACATTCTCACAGAGCTTGTATGAAGGATTTCTTATATGGAGTGTTGTTGTGTAACTCTGTGGTAAAATGAAGAACATTCTCACAGAGCTTGTATGAAGGATTACTTCTATGGAGTGTTGTTGTATAACTCTGAGGTTAGATGAAGTATCATTCTCACAGAGCTTGTATGAGAGATTACATCGATGAGGTGTTGTTGTATAACTGTGTGGTAAGATGAAGTAACATTCACACAGAGCTTGTATGAAGGATTACATATTATGGAGTGTTGTTGTATAACTCTGTGCTAAGATGAAGTAATATTTTCACAGAGCTTGTATGACGGATTACATCTATGGGGTGTTGATGTTAACTGTGTGATAATATGAAGTAACTTTCTCACAGAGCTTGTATGAAGTATTACATCTGTGGAGTGTTGTTGTTAACTCTTTGGTAAAATGAAGTAACATTCTTACAGAGCTTGTATGAAGGATTACGTTTATGGAGTGTTGATGTTAACTGTGTGATAATATGAAGTAACTTTCTCACAGAGCTTGTATGAAGTATTACATCTATGGAGTGTTGTTGTTAACTCTGTGATAAGATGAAGTAAAATTCTCGCAGAGCTTGTATGAAGGATTACATGTATGGAGTGTTGTTGTTAACTCTGTGATAAGATGAAGTAACATTCTCACAGAGCTTGTATGAAGGATTACATCTATGGGGTGTTGTTGTATAACTCTGTGGTAAGATGAAGTACCATTCTCACAGAGCTTGTATGAAGGATTACATCTATGATGTGTTTTTGTATAACTCTGTGGTACGATGAAGTGACATTCTCACAGAGCTTGTACGAAGGATTACATCTAGGAGATGTTGTTGTGTAATTCTGTGGTAAGATGAAGCAACATTCTCACAGACATTGTATGAAGGATTACATCTATTGGGTGTTGTTGTATAACGCTTTGATAAGATGAAGTAACATTCTCACAGAGCTTGTAAGAAGGATTACTTCTATGGGGTGTTGTTGTTAACTCTGTGGTAAGATGAAGTAACATTCTCTCAGAGCTTGTATGAAGGATTACATCTATGGGATGTTGTTGTTTAACTCTGTGGTAAGATGAAGTAACATTCTCACAGAGCCTCTATGAAGGATTACATCTATGGGGTGTTGTTGTATAACGCTTTGATAAGATGAAGTAACATTCTCACAGAGCTTGTAAGAAGGATTACATCTATGGGGTGTTGTTGGATAACTCTGTGGTAAGATGAAGTAACATTTTCACTGAGCTTGTACGA
>NW_024755097.1:0-31591 GCF_018991925.1 Homarus americanus
ACGAGTTGGGGATTTAGAATATAGTTATACGTCTACCCAGATCCCAACAGGTAACAAAAAAACAAAAAACAAAGACAATCGGACTATAAAAGGGTAGACAAAGGATGCAAGTTTTCGTTGTGTATAATAAAGTACCATAAATCCCTTAACAAAATATTCAGCTTATAAATTACCCTTAACCAAACTTAACCTAAACATTAACAGTATATACATATTAATACAACATAAACAATTTTGAAGCAAGTGGACGTGGGGGAGGCAATACAAGATACAAATACTTAAGTGAGGAGCTGAGATGGCTGACGAGTAAGGCTGAGTATTGTAGAAGACGGTAGGTAGTCACTGCACCGTAGGTTTAGAGGATAGATGATCCTGTGGTCACTTCCCAGAGCCAAGTGCTCTCTCCTCGAATTGGAGCTCACAAAGAAGACTTGGAGGAAGTGACGCAACAACCAGGATATGGAGAAGGGAAACCCCGGAGTGTTAACTAAGACGAGTCATACTCGTGTCTCGTCCCTAGATGGCGTTGCTCGTGGTGCTGGGTGGATAGATCAAGACAATAGATGGCGTGGTTCGTAGTGCTGGGTGGAGGGGTTCGTAACACACCCCCCCTCCAAAGACCTCCGTAGCGCGGGCGCGAAGGAGGTGATCACCTGGTGCGTCTGGAGAGTAGCTGCTGCATTTCCACTGGAGCTCGGGATAAGGAGTCTGCAATCAGGTTGTCGACCCCCTTTATGTGCCGGACTTGTAGATTATAGGGCTGGGTGAGGAGAGCCCAGCGGAGGATTCGCAATAAAGAAGTTTGAATGTTACCTCCAGTCTTGCCCACAAACAACCCTAGTCTTCACCGACCATAACCCACTCACGTTCATCCAACCTGATTGCAGACTCCTTATCCCCGAGCTCCAGTGGAAATGCAGCAGCTACTCTCCAGACGCACCAGGTGATCACCTCCTTCGCGCCCGCGCTACGGAGGTCTTTGGAGGGGGGGTGTGTTACGAACCTCTCCACCCAGCACTACGAACCACGCCATCTATTGTCCTGATCTACCTACCCAACACCACGAGCAACGCCATCTAGGGACGAGACACGAGTATGACTCGTCTTAGTTACCACTCCGGGGTTTCTCTTCTCCATATCCTGGTTGTTGCGTCACCTCCTCAAAGTCTTCTTTGTCAGCTCCAATTCGAGGAGAGAGGACTTGGCTCTGGGAAGTGACCACAGGATCATCTATCCTCTAAACCTACGTGCAGTGACTACCTACCGTCTTCTACAATACTCAGCCTTACTCGTCAGCCATCTCAGCTCCTCACTTAAGTACTTATATTTTGTATTAACTCCCCCACGTCCACTTGCTTCAAGATTGTTTTATGTTTATTAATATGTATATACTGTTAATGTTTAGGTTAAGTTTGGTTAAGGGTAATTTATAAGCTGAATATTTTGTTAAGGGATTTATGGTACTTTATTATATACAACGAAAACTCGCATCCTTTGTCTACCCTTTTATAGTCCGATTGTCTTTGTTTTTGTTTTTTTGTTACCTGTTGGGATCTGGGTAGACGTATAACTATATTCTAAATCCCCAACTCGTAACAATTCATATACTTATATGTTCTGTGTAGCACTCTTCCAATGAGTACCCTGTCTTATATACTTATCCTTCTTCAATTCTTTACATATATATATATATATATACTTATTCTTATATATTCTTGTTTATATTCTTATATGTTCTTCATCTCTATATACCTTATATTCTATATATTCTTATATAAGTAACTCTTATGCTTCTCTGCTTATGTTTTCCTAGTCAATGTTCTTTCTTTCCATTTCCTTTCATATATATATATATTATATTCTCAGCTTCAATGTTCTTACCTTTTGGAAGTATACTACTTTGTTTTATGTCTATTCTTATACATGGGTTAGTCTGGGGAACCATGTTATTCTTTGTACAACACTTTTTATACTTACAAAGGGTAGCTGCCACCACCCAGACTTTTCATTATATAACATAACTCATGGAAAGTTGTTGGGTAGTGTGGTAGATGTCTAGGCACGTGAGTAAGTATTATTTTCTGGGAACCAATGTTTAGAAGGAGTAGAGTGGTGACACTCGTAGTTTACTAATTCAATATTTATTAACACAGTGAGTGGAGAAGATGCATCTTAGATTCACTCAGGCTAAACAGAATCGCAATTAACTTACCAAGTCATCAAACACTTCAAGAACTTATTACGTCATCCAACACCTCCAAATACTTATTACTTTATTAGACAATTGAGATATCATTACCTTGACACATGGGATTCCGTAACTATTATTCACAAGCCATCACTGGACCCTCAGGTCTTACTTTAACAAGTAACAAATTACCTCTTCACTTCTTGATCAGAACATTATACTCTCAGGTTATTCTTTCATGGTTACTACAGATGAATATATAACACCCGGGACAACTCCACAATTATAGCAACATACAATATTTCTTATCAGTTCACAAGGAACCACCTGGTACCTTGAACTCTCATTCAGTGGTTCAATACTTAACCTGGGATGACTATATTTCTGCTAGTCATCCCTAAGCATGGATATTAATACGGCTCCATACATATAACCAAAACAGTATATAGACCATGATCATACGACGGAGTCTGTGGGCCAAAGTTGTTTACAGGCTCGCTCGCTAGCTCGGAGCGCCTGGCCCGGGAAAAGTTGGGAAAAGTTGACTCGTGGCGGTGGGCCGTGGCGTCTGCCAAGGAATCTCGCCCTGGGATTCTAATCTCGCCACCTTAAAGACGTCTTTCGAGAGACATCGTGCCCATAGGCGGCTCCCGAACCTCAGGAGTGTTGCTAACCCCCACAACAGCGTCTGGAGACGTGGAGGAGAAATCACAGAGGGAGTGAATATTTAACTTCACTATACAAAACATACGTCTGGCACCGGTTCAGACGATAGCTAGATCTCTACTTTACTTGACTCAATTGGCACTGAAGGTACTATGTTAAAACATGAACACTGATATTCACAAAAATGACTAAGTTAAACTGAGTTAATATGGAGGCGTGGAACACACGTGAACATACCTGGAGACGTGGAGGAGAAATCACAGAGGGAGTGACTTTTCCTCGCGCGCCTGCATATATACGGGCCTGAGGGCATATTCCTACTAGAAAGACAAATTTTACTAACAATAGACCCTCTATTCACAGTAGTCGTTGGACACCTAGCTGTGCCCGTCAGTGTCACAGATCAGGCTAATTTTCTACATTTATATTTATGATTTAATCTAATCAGAGGTTGAGCTTGCCAGGAAAAGGTGGAATATACACATTGATAACATCAATTCTGCGAGCATAGGCCTGAGGCGAACAAGGACCTATTCACAGGGAGACGTTAGATCTTGGAGATTATACCGGTTGACAGAATAATTCAGGAAATCAATGACTTTCTTAAATAGACAACTGACACTAACTAAACTATAAACATCAGATTCTCTGATGTCGGGGCGACAAAATAACATAACTTCAGTAGCGATCTGAAACTCATGGGTATTCTTAGGGAACGAAACCGATGGGTATCGTTTGTCCTGGCAGACTCAACACTCACTTACTTGACACGTCTTATTAACAATAAGGACAGTTGAAGCGTTCAACACCACTCACAATGGATCTTGAATGTTCCAACTGTAAACAGACATATCTAAGTTGACTCAAAACAAGGGTGTTCTCTCTCACATTCAAATTCATTTTATAGAGAGGTTGGTTTCAGTAAGTCAGAGAAAATGGGATAACGGAGGACTGAGGCGTCTTGAAGTGATGAGAAAACGGACTCCTCAGATGGAGGACTTAAAATAAAAGCAGAGGTACATGTTTTGTGGGCTATTGAGCGTAATATGAATCATTTGATTTTGGCGTTAACTGACGTGTACGACCGTGGTCGTTACATTGTATTGGACTTTAGTAACGGCTAGGCGTGTAGTTACATGGACCTAGTGCAGTCTAAATACTTGCATGGCGAAGTAACAGAAGGGCACTGGAGTTTGGGGTTTCATGAGGACCGTTTCGCCGGCATTGCTGTCTATTTCAGTCCATGTTAGCTCTGGCCAGTAGATCTTGCCTCGTCTCGTGAATGAAGAGTGATTTTTTCGTGATAAGGTCAACCCAAATAATCAGTGGCTGGATGGGGTCAGTTCATCTATGCCTAGCCTGAGAACTCTAATGTTAAACCTCATGTGTTGGCCAAATGTACATACCTGATCAATCGCCTAAATGGAAACTACATGTAATCAAATTGGATGTTTGTCGGTAAAAATGTACCAAAATATAATTGAGGTAATCATATTTATAGTATTATGTTCTGTACTATTGATGTATGATTCCATGTTCTTCTATGTGTCCATGACGATATTGCTTTGATAATTATTTAATTTACCTATGTCTAGAAGTTTTGTGACTTTATTTCATTTAATGAGCAAACTTTTGTATATTTATTATTTTGACAATTAACCAATAATTAATTTATATGTTTTAAATGCTATGCGCATAAGACGAAGGAGAAAAGCCTTGTATTACGGTCGTACGTCAGTTAACGTAAATCAGACGATTCATATTACGCTCAATAGCCCACAAAACATGTAGCTATGCCTTCTTTATTGAGTTCCCCGTCTGAAAGTCCGTTTTCTCTTGCTTCACGACGCCTGGGTTTTCGTTTTCTCTTAATCTTGGATTGCCAAACTTCGTTATTCCATAACGACAAAGAATTTAATTGCAACTATGTTAAAACTAACAGATATGTCTGATAACAGTTGGAACATTCAAGATCCATTGTGAGTGATGTTGAAACTTCAACTGTCTTTATTGTTGGTAAAACTTGTCAAGTAAGTGAGTGTCAAGTCTCAGTGCGAGTGGCATATCTTATATCGTCCTTGGGGATAGCCATGAATTTCCAATTGCCACTGAAGTTCGATTATTTTGATGTCCAAACATCAGATAATCTAATGTCTGTAGTTTAGTTAGGGTCAGTTGTCTATTTAAGAAAGTCATTTATCTCCAAGATTCTATCAAACTCAAAATCTCCAAGACCTAACGGATCCCCAAGGAAGAATTCTTGGCTGTGGTTTGCGGTTTCCAGGAAAGTAGAGTTGTTGTTTGTGTAATTAACGTCCATTTCACTTTCCTGTCAAACTCAATTATAGATTATAAAATAATAAAAATTCACCTGACCCATTGTGAGGGCGCGTGTGTTTCATCACCTACACCACCCTCATCTTCTTACTTATCTTATCTTAGTTCTTACTCTTACTCGGTTCTGTCACCTATTCTTTTGGTCATGGACATTCTTTTTGGTAGCCAGACACATCGCAGGTCTTCTGGCCCAACGAGGCAGTGGAGCATATCGACGCATCAGTTGTCGTCTCATTTTGGTCCTGCTGGGTATCTCTACATCCGGGGCAGTTGTTGAGCGATGCAAGAATATCAATGGGATCTGGAGAAACATTGGAGCGCGTCAGAGGACGGACTGAAGCATGACAACACAAACAACTCTCGTCTAGACGACAGACGTATTTACGTTATATTACTTCTTACACTGGGTGAATGACAATTCAACTGTTAAAAGCATGAACACTGATGAACACTGATATTCACTACAATTGACTGAATTAACTGAATGGCTACACATAAACATACCTGGAGAAACATTGGGCGCGTCGGGGGCGCTTCCCCTGTGAGATGCACGGATATATATATCCCTGAGTTGCCAGTGATCGCTACTGCAATGACAATAATCATAAACAACTAACTGTTACTCATTCAAAGATGACCATCAGTTGACAAAGGTCTGGCAATTACTTGAGGTGATATAAACTAGAATTCAAGATTGAGCTGCCCCGGAGAAAGTGGAATAACAACATTGATAACTGTCTTCCAAAGGCGGGACTCGGGAGAACACAAGTGCTAGCGTCTATGGGGAAAAACACGTCTTCTCAGGGGTTGCTAAATACTCATGTTTTGCGTAGTGGAGTTTAATAAGAATCATTAGTTAAATAGATCAGCAGTCAACGTGACCATGACACCATGACACTGATTTTCATAGTTGAATGTACAGCGACTGAGGTGAATAATTCTGTCGTTGGTGAAATTAGCCTTTCTGGTATGCATGCATAGCCGCCCAACTGTCCGAGGCGTATATAAACGAATGCATGAATGCAAAATATGAAAAAACAGACCCACACACAACTCCTTTGACACAAAAACACAGCCAAGAATTCTTCCTGAAGGCCGTTTGGAGATTTTGAGTTTCACAAAATCTTTCAGGATATTAATGACTTTCTTAAATAGACAACTGACACTAACTAAATTACAAACATTAGATTCACATATTTGGCTGATCTAAATTTCTGTTGTACTTAAAACTTCTCTATCCCCAAGAATGATATAAGGACAATTTCAAATTTTGTGTCGTTTTACTAAGGAATAACGAAGTCGCGGGTGCAATCTGATTGCAGAAACCGGAGAACTCAGGCATCCTGAAACTATGAAAACGGAGGCCTTACACGGGGACTACATAAAAGAGTGGCGCTACATGTTTTGTGGGCTATTGAGCCCTAATATGATTCGTCTGATTTTACGTTCACTGACGTGTACGACCGTGGTCATTACAAGGAGACTCTGAAATAATAGCTTCTGTTAACAGAGAGATTAAATGTTAAACACAGACCCACCTTATTTCTGGATAAACTCCTGACAGTGTTTATTTCAATACCACTGTCCCCATTAAAACTGGTTTAATCAAAACACAGCTTTAATTACAACAAAATATATTAACAACACAAATATAATAAATGTCTGCTCTCCATGTGCATATAAAAGGCCACAAATCAATTCCTCAAAATAATGTTATCCACCAAATACAATGCTCTCACACTACTATAATATTCTTTAACTATAATGAACATATTACACTTTAGCTAACACCATATTATCCATGATTGCCCAGATAATAATAGATAAATATGCACCACAAGCTTGGCCCTTCTATCTCACAACCTATCTACCGAGTCTATCAAAATTAAAACAATGTTCCAATACTTTCTTGTTTCATCAACATATAATTTCTAATTATTTTTTCTTACACCTGCTTCTTATAGTCTTTGATAACTGTATAAAAAATAAGAATACATTCTAGAGTTTACATAATGAAACAAAGCTATACATACTTATATAAAATAATCAAGACATTTTTCAGTCTTTACCATAGGTTTGGCAATACGATTCTAAAGAAAACAGGAAACAACAGAAACTAAACACAATGGATAACTGAAACAAATATTGAGAAAGGGTGACCGTAACACCCTCGAGCCATGCTACCACATGTCAGATGTTAAGTCAAGATATAGTAATTGTTGAAGTAGTGGGAGAAGAGAAAGTAAAGTAAATTATTATAGGAAGAAGATTCCTAATTATTAACGTCCACTGGTTATATACGTCTCTCTTTTCCTTCCCCTACAAATGGTCTGCATTTTTCCCCTCAAAGGGAATGTACCTCCATTCACTTCCAAAAGAGTAAGGAATATATCAATTTTCATTATCAAGACGTCATTTGTCGTCTCCAACATGCTATGCTGTCTCTACAGACGAAACCAAACCCAACACTTTCCATTTATATAACTCCTTACTTCATCCTGCCGTTGTTTATGTTTTGCGAGGGGTCCACTAATAACACCCCTACACAACACATACTTCTTTCTTAAGTTCATCATTCTCCCAAGTGTTATCATAATCTTAGGCGGTCACATTTTATGAACCTAAAGAAGCTTTAACACGAACACTTCAGTCAAAAACTCCTCAGTCACTCAGTGTTTACAAACCTAGACAACTCTATAAAGCTTAAAATCAGCAATCTTCACTGCACTTGGTTCTTCCTATAATACAATACAGCCGCCAACGCTTCGAATCAAATACAACGTCTATAAATCTAAAAAAAAATTCCGTCAGTAAAACTCTACCCTTACAGAAAAATGGCGGTTTGTGTAATGCCATAGACTTGCCGCTATTTTGGTGAGAGGATTATCGAAGAAAGATGTTTTAAGCTGGGAGTTATCTCCAGTTATCTCTTTTCTGCCTTGTTAACAGTTTTATATCGTTTAAGTGGTTTTTCTCTCCCTCTCATCCGTCCCTAACTTGTCTAGCTATAATATGTACTCAGCTTATCGGTCTTTCTCTCCCAGTTAAATTCTTTGTCTTTACTTAGCCCGCCTGACTGTTTATCTCTAACCTATTTACATACCTCTTTCTGAACCAATCTCTCTCTCTCTCTCTCTCTCTGTTTCTGTTTCATAAGAACATAAAACATCAGAATGGAGAAACTGCAGCGGCGGGCCTGTCCAGGCCCGCTGAGCAGTCCGTTTACGCAGACCCCTATTGCTCGCCCTTGGGCATCAACCTATGTTTGAAACGAAGATTCAGCATATTCGAGTTAATGATGATGTTGGTAACTTGTTCCGGCTATTTTTCTCTGTTTCCAAACCAGTGTTTACCTATTTCGCCTAAATCTAAATTTGTCTAATTTAAAACCATTGTTTGAGTTCGCTCCTGGTTGGATAATTTAGTACCTTTGTAATGTCCCCTTTTGTTTAGCCTGTCTTCCCGCCTTATACACCTCTATCCAGGTCGCCCTCGCTCTCTCGAGGAGTGCAAATTAAAAAATGCTTTAACCTGTCTCTATACTCAAGGTTCCTATTAATGGGATTAGTCTTGTCATTCTCCTCTGAATTCTTTCAAAGGATTCTCTCTCCATTCTGTATCCCAGGTGATGACCAGGGCGGCCTGCGTAATCCCGGGTGTGGTCTCACGAAACGAATACAGTTTAGGATGACCTCGCTAGTCTTGTAACTAACACTCTTTTGTAGACAAGTGCTTTATTAGCCTTGTTGCGAGCAAAAACACATTGTTTACTTGGCTTAAGGTTCCTGCTATATCGTACTCCTAAATCTCTCGCAGTCGGATTTTCTCTATGGCATCGTTGATGCATCTGGTGGCATCTGGTTTCCCCTGTTTACATCTCTACTGAGTACTTTACATTTGTCGACATTGAATTTCATCTGCCATTTTTCAAGACCATTCGAAAAGAATTTGTTTACTGAATCTTCCTGTGGTTTTGCCTTAAAGTCCTCGTCAGATTTGATAACGTCCTATTTTAGTGTCATCGGCAAATTCTTATCAATGCTGTCTATGCCGATATCTATGTCGTTTATGTATATAATAAGCAATAATGGTCCAAATACTGAGCCTTGGGAGACTCCACTTGTGACGTTGCTCCAATGGGACTTAGATGCATTCGTATACCAGCTGTTTTCTGTCCTGTAACCACGCCTAAATCATTTAAGGATGTCACCTTTGATGCTGCTGAGCTTTCCTTTCTAATTAGTCTTTCGTGGGGGACTCTGTCGAAGGCTTTCCTAAAATCAGAAATGCCGCTACATCATAATTGTGCCCCTCGTCCACTGATTCAAAAGAAACTGATGAAAAAAGAATGTTGTTAATAGATTAGTTAGGCAAGAACGTCCGCTTGGCGAAGCCATGCTGGGAATCATTGATCAATCAGATTTAGCTTCTCCAGGTGATTTCGAATAGAGTTTGAAATGATTTAGCTTCCAGTAGTTGCTTACTATTGATGTTAAGACTGATTGGGCGGTAGTTAGAGGATAGTGATCTATCCCCTTCTTGAAAATCAGTGTACATTCGCTATCCTCCGGTTCTGGTACTACACCTGTTTTTAAGGACATGTTAAGCAACTTTGCTAAGGGCATACTAAGCTCTTCGCCCACATTCCTTTAATACTCTGGCAAATATCTCATCAGGACCAGGTGACTTATTGGGCTTTGGTTGTCTATTTGCTTCTGCGTCATTTACTAGTCACTACTATCTCATAATTTGTTTCTTTACTATCTCTGAATAATTGATTGCCTCCAGGTATCATGTTTAGATTTTCGGTGGTAAAACTGTTGAAAAATATTTATTCAAATTATTGCTCATTTCTCCGTCGTTATCCATTGAGCTCGCGGTCTGACGTCATTAATTTAATCTTTCTCGTGTTTAGTTTGATACATTTGGTAGAATCCTTTGGGGTTTTGTCTTCGCCTCCTTGCTATCCTTACCTCATTATTCCTCTTTGCTTTCCTTATCTCGGTTTTAACTCTACTGCGCCAATACCCTATAATAATAGTCCCGGTGAATTTCGCCACGATTTATCCTTCTACCTATAGCCTTCTTGTGTGATGTTCTTTAAATATTATTTATCCCATTTAGGGTCATTGTTGTCTGATCTGAGTTTTTGTATGGTATGTTCTGCCTTTGTGCATTAAGTAACTCACTATTTAAATTATCGTGGAACTCGGCAATCTCAGATCTCGTTATCGAATTAGGTGTCATCCTGTCGGGTTCACGACCCAGCCTTGACACCCTCTTTCGCTGCCTCTTTAAACTGTCAAAGTTTGCCCTTCTGAAATCTGGTACTTTGGTGGAATTTTCATTACGTCTGCCCTGAAAAATCTAACTGGAATCGGAGCCTATTTGTGATCTCTGTTTGCAGTTCGTTCCCTACCTCGGCTTGTGCTAATGAGGTTTTCTCTATTACGTCAAACTAAATCCAGTATATTATTACCCCTGGTTCGGTTATATGTTGACTTAGGGAAACAGTCCTGGATCGTCTCGAGAAAATCACTCTGATTCTGAGTTACCCGTAAGGACAGTCCAATCTATTTGGCCAGGTTAAAGTCACCTACCTTCTACAGACTTTTGTTGTGTATGAAACCCTAGCATTTCATCCCGAATAAGTCGCTCGTGGCGCTATCAAGATTGGGGGTCTATATATTACTCACTGTGATTAATTTTCACGACCGTCGCTTAATTCTATCAAATTGTTTCTGTATTCTCTCAGTTTTATTTCCTTATTTGGCTACACTTCAGATTATCCCTAATAACGCCAGGTGCTACTCACCTCCTTTCCATTCTGCCTATCGGTATAGAACAGTTTGTAACCGCAATTTGGTATTCGACTGGTAATTCACGTGTGTCTAGGTTGATCCATGTTTTCAGTGAATGCCAATTATATCGATTTCTTCGGTACATACCGAGAACCTTAATATCATCCATTTATTTCTCATAGCACTGTTATTAGTATACATTTAGAAGTTAGTCGTGTTTGAGTCCTTCCCTTACAGCGTTTAGTTTTAAACTCCCCTGTCTAATTTGGTTTTGTCATCATTCCTAACACTATTTCCCTGTAATCTTTCGCCTTGTTTACCGCTCCTGCAGTCTCCTCCACACCCCGTGCTCTATGTTCTCTTGCTTGGTTTAAAGACTTCGTGTATCTTGCCCCGAACTGCCCCCTCTAGAAACCCCAGCCAGAAATTTGCTACTACCTCCTGAACAGGTACACCCCATCCTAGCATAAAGTCCTTCTGCCATAGAAGTTGTCCCAGTTGTCCAATGAATAGGGACTGATATTGACTTACAATATCTGTCAAGACAGTCGTTAACACCAACTGCCCTTGACAACCATTCACTGCCAACTCTCCTTCTGAGCAGGACACACGCATATGATGAGGATCCCTCCTCAATCCTAATACGATCTATGGCTGCCTTGAACTTATCAGAAGTTCTCAGCTCTCACCGGCCAATATCATTGCCTCCTGCACTGGGGCAGATAATGGGTTGTTCCCATTACCAGACAAGATATTGTCCATCCTGTCCTTCTTCCCCACTGACTCCTACCAAACACACCCCTCATCTATTTTTGTTTTTACCACAAAGGCCCTGTCCATGTGCCTGTGAGTCACCAACAATTAAAGTTTTATGCCTTCCTTGTCATCCTGCCTGACTGCTAACGTCCAATTCGTCTATCAAGGGACTGAACAGGTTGGTACACTTAACTGTTATTTATGCGTTGTTGTCGTATCCTTTTGAGTGCTTCTTGACCTGGCTTGGTCCTCCCACTACTCACGATTTTCCACTCGTTTGATGATTTTCGTCAGACACTGGCTTTACTGGGTCAGCCTCTCCTTTTAACCGCCAGTTCTTTCCTTAATTTGGGTTCTCCAACGTGGCCCTCTCAATTTCTGCTTGGCCTCGCCAATTCTTCAGTGGACCACTCCAGTTTGGTCAACAAACTCTCATACCCAAGGCCCACTTTCTGCTATTTTCAGGTATAGTCCCCTAACAATAATGTGTATTCTTGTCCTTGTTTCAATTATAATAATAATAAAAAAAAAAAAAAAAAAAAAAAAAAAAATAATAATAATAATAATAATAATAATAAATAATAATAATAATAATAATAATAATAATAATAATAATAATAATAATAATAATAATAATAATAATAATAATAAAAAGTCTAGTGTTTGAGTATGACACTGTAGAGATTGTGTCATCTGGAGGCGGAAATTTTTTAAATTTAAGAAAAAATCGGCCCATATGAGTAGTAGCTAGTGTGGTTCTGTGTGCAGAATCATGTGATATCTTCAGATTTGAAAAGTTTTTCATTTTTGCTAGGTACATTTTGGCGAAATCTTATGATTCAGTATTCCCACCCTTTTACCAACACCACTAAATAGCTTATTTAAAGTAAAGTAAATGTATCAGGTTAATTTATTAGGATGAAAATGATCCAGAATAGTGAAACGAATGATCTTGATACATTTATTAAATTTAATATTCCTTTAGAAAACAAAATCATCAAATACAAAAACCGGTTTTACTACTACGACCCGGTGTTGCTGCACACCATTGAGAACATGTCTTTCTTGCTTCTGTTTCTACTCATCACCTCCCTGCTGACCACCTGAGCTCGGATGTAGCCTTCCCTCCTCTCCTGGCTGTACACGTGACTGCTGGCCTCGCTCACTTGCTGTACACAACTCTGCCTCTCTGGAGTGTCTGAGGGGCCAAGGCAAGGTTATGCATCAGAGTTTGGCTCCAGAAAGCTCTGGCTTGAACGTGGTGAGGCTGCAGGTAAAGGGGCTCACTGCCAGCCACAAGATGTTATCCAGATCCTATGGGGAATCAGTGAGGTCTTGCTTTAGATTGACTTCAGGAGTCTTCCTGACCCTGAAGGAATCGTCTCAACTGATTCGTCATGCCCAGATCTCTCACAAGTCTCATATCCAAGATTTTTTGGAACTGCCCTCTTCTCTCCTCCTCATCCTTACTGCCCAGAGCATTGTCTGCAGAACTGCCTCAGGATAGGCATACCAGAATCTCCTCTGATCTGCTCACAATCTGAACAACCTTCGCCAGCTTTTGCAGCTCTCAGGGCTCAAGCTGGAAGAGAACATGCCTCGGACCTTGGGAGAACAGTGACTTGACATGGTGTTGTTGAACCAATTTGAAAGCAGTAGACACTTTCTGATGAATTGGACAATAAGTCTCAGGTTGTGAAAGCTGGTTCCCCTTTCGGTTATGATGGCGGCCCAAATTCTGCAGAACCTGAGCCGTTGTGACCACCTAGAATGTGAGACTGGACCTATCTGCAGGTAAGCAAGTCTATCAGGCATGTCCCCAGTTTTGATGGCACTGCAAATCATGTAACCATAGTACTGGTCAGTACTCAGGTCGTCAATGACAGTATGTGCAAGCTCAACGAGTGGAGGGCCAACTGTGATTTTTTTCAAAGCTCGGATTTATTTCTAACTCAGTGGCAGAGTTCAGCATCTTGCCAAGAGGACCAGACCATCTGTTGTTTGAAAGAGTCTTGCCATCCAGCTCCTGGATCAGATGTCTGAGTGGCAACTCGTTGGTGTGGAGGTCACAAACAATCCAGACCAGCTTCCTCCCAATCTTCCGCTCTATCCACTGTATGAGCCCCCCTTGCCACCCTGTGTTCGTGTTGGTTCTGTCCCTCCAATGGCCTGCAGGGTTTGGTCTACGTTCCTCTCTCTGAGCCAGTTCACAATGTTATCTGCCACTATCTCAGCTGGTTTCCTGATGTCATCTTTCTCTGGAGTGAAATGCCACAAATACTTCCCTCTGGTTCCTGCAGCAGGAGTAGTGTTCACCTCCTTCACCATGGCAGGGGGCTCAGCTTGTCAGAATCTCCAACTTTCATGAACACTTTAGTGTCATCCCTTCTCCCATCAAAGAACAAACAATTGATTCCATTTTCTCTTATCCCCTTATCAAACTCCTCTTCTAGGTTGCTGACAAGTTTCTCCTGAGCTCTCCTTACTTTGTTATGATCTATCACCAGGTGAACATCATCAGGTGTTATCAAACCACCGTCAACCCAGGCAGCTGTTGCTATCTCTGCAGTTTCTCTGAGACCAGTGTGGTGTAGCATGCTGGCCAGAGCTATGCTCGGGATATCTTTCCTATTTCGAATCTTATGCCTGGAAGGTTTGGGATCATTATTTTCTGGGTTAGGGACAAAGTCACCATTCTCCTGGTCAGCACTCGGATCAGCCATGGGGAAGTCATTAAACTCTGAATCAGCTTGACTCCAATCATCGGCCTTTTTTACCTCACCCTGGGCCTTCTCAAGTCTCTTTTCCTCGGCAACTCTTCTCCTCTTCTGTCTCTCTGTGGCAGCCTCCTGTCTCTTGGACTCCGGAATATCTTGGCTAGAAATCATGAGAGCCCCTATACTGCCAGTCTTCTCTCTCTGTGCTTTGACAAATGCCAGTTCGATCACAGGAACCTTCAGTTCACGCTTGCAAATACATGAGATGTGGGCCTCGGATTTACAGTCACGATCGCATCCAAACTCAGGACAGAGAACAATTGGGCACTTGCAAGTAATTTTGTCAAATAACTGGTCCAGTTGCTTGGCAAAGCTGTCCTTAACTGCAAGTTTTCCTCTCCCAAGAGAGATATCTCTTGCCTTTTCCCAACTGGCTAGCAGTCTCTCACTAATCTTCTTCTGACTTGTTATGACTGGAGGCTTGAACTGAGCGTTGACAGAGTGTACTGTGCCAAGACAGCTTTGGTCATATCACTGGCAATGTCTTTGTTTGTGTAAGTTCTTTGGTTCTTTTCACTGGATTTGCCTGATTAAAACACCAATATCTCAAGCATCTCTCAATGTAGGCAACTCCGACTTCAGGAGCTCTCTCAGACCCAAGATAGTGACTGAGATGGCTGGATTTTTGGTTCCTCGTCCTGACACAAGCAGCCATCGCAAATATTATCAACTTATAAATGCATCAGAATCTGAACAGAAAAAATATTGTTAGTTGGGTTGTTAAAGAATGAAGTCAGAAAGCAATGTTCACTATTTAATTGTAATGCACTAATGCAGCTGTACGTTAGATTTTCGATAAATTTCACGCTAAAATTTACCTAGCAAAAGGTTGCAAAATATTGAAACTGAAATTATTTTCTGTTTATATACACTAAAATCTACCAAAAAAGTGATGGGCCATTAGTTTTAGCTGATCTTCCCTCCTATGACACACCCTAGTATGACAGTCAGTCACCGCCGTACCTCACGATGCATAAATTTCAGTTTGATTACCCAGGGGTACGTAAGCTCAAGTGATTCCCTCATGGTGTCTATTATTCAATTGAACCCTCGGGTGCTATTATTCATTTGAACCCTCAGGTGCCATAATTTAATTATTTAGTTGATCCAAAAGGTGCTATTATTGAGTTGAACCCTCGGGTGCTATTATTGAGTCGAACCCTCGGGTGCTATTATTCAGTTGAACCCTCGGGTGCAATTATTGAGTTGAACCCTCGGGTGCCATCATTCAGTTGATCCCTCGGGTGCTATTATGCAGTTGAACCCTCGGGTGCTATTATTGAGTTGAACCCTCGGGTGCCATCATTCAGTTGAACCCTCGGGTGCCATTATTCAGTTGAACTCTCGGGTGCTATTATTCAGTTGAACCCTCGGGTGCCATTATTCAGTTGATCCCTCGGTGCTATTATTCAGTTGAACCCTCGGTGCTGTTATTCAGTTGAACCCTCGGGTGCCATCATTCGTTGATCCCTCGGTGCTATTATTCAACCCTCGGGTGCTGTTATTCAGTTGAACCCTCGGGTGCCATCATTCAGTTGATCCTCGGTGCTATTATTCAGTTGAACCCTCGGGTGCTGTTATTCAGTTGAACCCTCGGGTGCCATCATTCAGTTGATCCCTCGGTGCTATTATTCAGTTGAACCCTCGGGTGCTGTTATTCGGTTGAACCCTCGGGTGCTATTATGAACCCTCGGGTGCTATTGAGAACCCTCGGGTGCCATCATTCAGTTGATCCTCGGGTGCTATTATGCAGTCGAACCCTCGAGGTGCTATTATTGAGTTGAACCCTCGGTGCCATCATTCAGTTGATCCCTCGGGTGCTATTATGCAGTTAAACCCTCGGTGCTATTATTCAGTTGAACTCTCGGATGCTAATATTCAGTTGAACCCTCGGGTGCCATTATTCAGTTGAACCCTCAGGTGCCATTATTCAGTTGAACCCTCGGGTCCTATTATTCAGTTGAACTCTCGGATGCTAATATTCAGTTGAACCCTCGGGTGCCATTATTCGGTTGAACCCTCAGGTGCCATTATTCAGTTGAACGCTCGGGTGCTATTATTCCGTTGAACCCTCGGTGTGCCATTATTCAGTTGAACCCTCGGGTGCTATTATTGAGTTGAACCCTCGGATGCCATCATTCAGTTCATCCCTCGGGCTGCTATTATTCAGTTGAACTCTCGGATGCTATTATTCAGTTGAACCCTCGGGTGCTATTATTCAGTTGATCCGTCGGGTGATATTATTCAGTTGAACCCTCGGGTGCCATTATTCAGTTGAACCCTCGGGTACCATTATTCAGTTGAACCCTCGGGTGCTATTATTCAGTTGAACTCTCGGATGCTAATATTCAGTTGAACCCTCGGGTGCCAGTATTCGAACCCTCAGGTGCCATTATTCAGTTGAACGCTCGGGTGCTAATATTCAGTTGAACCCTCGGGTGCCATTATTCAGTTGAACCCTCGGGTGCTATTATCCAGTTGAACCCTCGGGTGCCATTCAGTTGATCCCTCTGTGCTATTGTTCAGTTGAACCCTCGGGTGCCATTATTCAGTTGAACTCTCGGATGCTATTATTCAGTTGAACCCTCGGGTGCCATTATTCAGTTGATCTCTCGGTGCTATTATTCAGTTGAACCCTCGGTGCTGTTATTCAGTTGATCCTCGGTGCTATTATTCAGTTGAACCCTCGGGTGCTGTTATTCAGTTGAACCCTCGGGTGCTATTATTCAGTTGAACTCTCGGATGCTAATATTCAGTTGAACCCTCGGGTGCTATTATTCAGTTGAACCCTCGGGTGCCATCATTCAGTTGATCCCTCGGCGTTATTATTTAGTTGAACCCTCGGGTGCTATTATTCAGTTGAACCCTCGGGTGCTATTATTCAGTTGAACCCTCGGGTGCTATTATTCAGTTGAACCTTCGGGTGCTATTATTCAGTTGAACCTTCGGGTGCCTATTATTCAGTTGATCCCTGGATGCTATTATTCAGTTGGACCCTCGGGTGCTATTATTCAGTTGGACCCTCGGGTGCTATTATTCAGTTGAACCTTCGGGTGCCTATTATTCAGTTCATGTGAGATTGAGAGATGGAGTACCACCGTACGATATGTTTTCCCATGTATGGAGGTGAGAGCTTGTCTGTGGCAGCGCAGGGTTGCCAGTCACCATCTGACGCTGTAAGAGCAAAGGTTGCAAAGAACCTGGACTATTATTCAAACCTCTCACATGGCGCAGTGAGTAGGATGCCGGGGCCGGATACGCCATAACAACCCTGACGAGAACGCCACATGACCCCTGCACGTCCACGATTCTCGACGCCCTCAAGAGGACGCCTGGGCATCTCTACACCGCCCAGCAATAGACCATGAGTACATTGATGGCTCAGATGGCGTCTCTAGCTACTGGCGGCCACGGTCATGCTTCTATGCCGGTCATGAAGCCCTCATCAGTGGTCGCTCCAGAGAAGTGTGAGTTAGAAATGCCAGCAGCGGCGTTTAGGACATGGAGGCGGTCCATGGAGTCGTGGGTGCTGTTGAACGGATGTCACAACTGGTGGCCCCACTCCATATTCGCCTGAACTGTATCCCTGCACTCCAAAGGGTGATTGACTCAAGATATCCCAGCGGTCAATGGGAGCAGCTCTTGCCCAGGAAGCCCTGGACGCCATCAGTGGAGTGGTTCTTCAATCGTCAAACCAATCTGTGAAATGGAACTTGTTTTTCAACAGCAAACAAGTTGAAGAGGAACCCATGAAAAGGTATTTTCAACGCTGCTTCGCAGAGGCAGTGGAGTGTGAATTTATATGTCCCACCTGTGATAACGACCTCTCTGAGTACATGCTATTACGTAAAGTTATGGTGGGCCTGAGTAAATCAGTGTTGAAAATGGAAATTTTCCAGGGGTACTCGAGTTATAAGAGTGCTGAAGTGCTTAGAAACAAGTGTATGTTACGTGAGGCAGCAGTGAGAGATGCTGGTGTATTCTGTCGTACGTCTGGCCAGGCAGTGGCGGGAACAGACACGGAGGCAGCGGCGGTTGGTGATGACGTCACGGGTGAGTGAGGTACCTGCAGCCCGACCTGGACACCCCAGTCGCGGGCATTGTGGGAACTGCGGCATGACACATGGCTCCCGCAAAAGCAACTGCCCTGCAAGTGGGGCCACATGTCGCAATTGCTCTAAGGTTGGTCACTTCAAAAGGTGTTGTAAGACAGTCCTAAGTGCTTCTGTGGATGTGTCAGGTGCTGTCACAGTGGCAACAGCCCAGTTATCCCGCCACCCCAGGTTACAAGTGTTCTTGACCCAGGCTGGGGGCAATTCCCCCGCCACCCCTGTGCAGGACGCCCGTGGGACATTGTTCAGCGTAAGATGCCTACAGCGTACACCAAGAGGTTTGACGGCGCTATTCAGGATGTGCCCCGCAAGTACAAGTGTGTGGCTGACACTCTCCTCTATGACTCCAGTGTGAAGGGGGCGTTCTGGCACACCTACGATTTTCAGGAGACCTGCGCTCGCACAGGTATCACACTGAAACCAGAGAAGTTCTTGTTCTGCAGGAGATAAGCCAAGTTTGTGGGTTTCCTCCTGGGGTGGGACCTCTACCAGCCCACTGCCCAACGTCTGTCAGCCATCAAGGACTTCCCCATGCCTGATCAGCCATCAATCACTGACATCAGGTCCTGGCACGGCCTGGTTAACCAGTTGACTCCCTTCCTTGCCACTGCACCTGTGATGGAGCCCTTCCGTGAGCTCCTCAAGAAGCCAGTGGGCAAGCGGGTGTATTAGGACGACCAGTTTCGCCAGGCCCAGGACACCATCTGTCAGTTAGCCAGGGACGTCTTAGTGTACTACGACAAATCCGGGCCTACGACAGCTGTCACGAATTGGAGCAGGGAGGGCATCGGCTTCGTCGACCTGCAACAATACTGTGCCTGTGCCTCTCCAGAGACGCCCTTCTGCTGCAGGGGAGGGTGGCGGTTGGCTCTGTGCGGTAGCCGACATCTGAGCACGGCCGAGGCCGGCTACGGTGCAGTAGAAGGGGTGGCCCTGGCTGTGGTATGGTGCCTGCGCAAGGCCAGGCTGTTCCTCCTTGGCTGCCCGAACCTCATTCTGGTGACGAACCACCGCACATTAGTTGGCTTGCCAGGGGACAGAGCCCTCATGGATGTGGCGAATCCGCGCCTGTTCAGGCTCAAGGAGAAGACCCTGCAGTTCCTGTTCACAGTCAAGTACTTGCCAGGGAAGCGGAACTGTGCAGCTGACGCCCTATCCCGCTTCCCCTCCTTCAGGGAGGCGCCCGACGCGGAGGACATGGACCAAGAGGAGGACCTGTACGCTGCAGTGTGTGCAGTCACAACCGCAGCACTGGATCAGGATGGGTGCATCACTATCGACGAAGACACTGTGTGCAAAGCGGCTGCAGACGACCCAGTATACTAGATTCTAGTGTCGAGGGTGGTGGCCTGGCGACTGGCGCCCCCACAAGTCACAGGAGGTGGCCTATCTACGCCCGTACTTCTTGGTGAGGGACAGGATGGCTGTGGTCAGGGGTTTGGTCACCTACACCTTTGACCAGGGCTGCATGCACCTTGTCATCCTCGACTCCCTCCGCCAACGGGTTGCCGTTAACCTGCACGTGGGGCACCAGGGCCTCGACTCCATGCTCAGGCGGGCCCGGCAGCCTGTCTATTGGCCTGGCATGGAGGGTGACCTGCAGTATCATCGGTCCCGGTGTGCTGCTTGCGAGACCCACGCCCCTTTCCAGCCTCCGGAGTCGTTGGTCTTGACCCTAGCGCCAGACTATCCCTTTCAACAAGTGGTGGCCGATTTGTTCCACCTGCAGGGCCACACGTACCTAGCATATGCTGACCGACTCACAGGTTGGCTGGAGATCGCCCACTTCCCCAACGAGGCCACCTCTGGAAAGATCATCGCCCGTCTGCTGGGTTACTTCACGAGGTGGGGAGGGGAGGAGTACCTGAGCAGATCTCCACGGATAGAGGTACCACCCTTGCCAGCCTTGAGATGACAGATTTCCTCAAGTCATAGGGGGTCGAGGTGCGGCTCTTGTCGGCCCACTTTCCTCAGTCCAATGGCAGGGCAGAGGCTGGGGTCAAGGCCGCCAAGAGGCTCCTCAGGGATAACACTGAGCCCTGGGGTAGCCTGGACTGCGATAGGACATCCCAGGCTCTCCTCCAGTAACTGAACACGCCTCTGTGGGGGGTGAACAAATCGCCCGCCCAACTTGCCATCGACCGCCAGCTCAGCGATAGTGTTCCCATGGCCAGACAGCACTATAAGGTGGACCAGCACTGGCGGCGGGCACTTCGTATGAGGGAGGTGCGCTTGGCCGAAACCCAGGACGGGATCCTTCTGTCGCGGAGGGAGGTGTTCCGCCAGTTGGCTCCCCTAGCCGTGGGCGCGCAGGTGCGTGTGCAGGACGCCGCTACCAAGCTCTGGGACATAGTGGTGGAAGCCCACCCTCACAGGCAGTATGCCGTCAGGTTGACTGGCAGCGGCAAGGTGTCCATCTGCAACAGACGCTACCTGCGATGCGGCGCCATCCCTGTGCCTACCACTCCTGTGGTGCATCACGCTATGCCTCCTGGCCCCCCTTCTGCGGTGCCTTCCGTACCCGTGCCCTCTCTCGCACCCCTGGCCCCTCCCCAGTCGGGCGTGGCCAGGCCCGGGAGAGGCCACAGGCCCCCAGGTTGGTTGGCTGACTATGTGGTGTAGTGTATGTGGTGTAAAATTAGTTTAGATTTATTTTTCCCTGTGTGTCTCTTTGTTTAACTGTTTTTTCTTGCATTATTATTTTTTATGATTGCATTGTTTTCCTTTCGTTAGTTCAAATGTGCACTGTCATTTCCTTTTAACTTGGGGGAGATGTGAGATTGTGAGACGGAGTACCATCGTACGATATGTTTTCCCATGTGTGGAAGTGAGAGCTTGTCTGTGGCAGCGCCCGGTTGCCAGTCACCATCTTACGCTGTAAGAGCAAGGTATGCAAAGAACCTGGACTATTATTCAAACCTCTCGCAGTTCATCCCTCAGGGTGCCTGTTATTCAGTTCATCCCTCAGGGTGCCTGTTATTCAGTTCATCCCGCAGGGTGCCTGCTATTCAGTTCATCCCTCAAGGTTCCTGTTATTCAGTTCATCCCTCAGGGTTCCTGGTATTCAGTTCATCCCTCAGAGTTCCTTTTATTCAGTTCACCCCTTAGGTTGCCTGTTATTCAGTTGCTCTCATTTTTTTCATTCTTTCTTATTCGTATTTCTCTCTACTAACATACTATGAGGGTGAGTACGTGTGTGTTTAGTTTTTTTTTATTCCATATTTCACATCTGTGGTTGATCCCCCACCCCCGCTGAGGTGCCTTAAGTTCAGTTAACCACCGGGTTGCCTATAGATCAGCTGATCTCTCCATTTGTCCCTAAAAGTCAGTTGAATCACACTGCTGAATCAACTGAACCTTAGACACCCTAGTGAATCCACTTAAAGTACCCCATGGGAATCAAGGGAAGCTTAGTCACCCGAGGGAAATCAAGTGAAGTTAAGGCACCATGAGTGTGAATGGATCAACCACACAAGCAGAATGGCGTAACAACTTGAATATAAAGGCAATTAGAATAGGGAAATATTTTTAAGATGAAATTTTAATATTTTATTGTGCAGTGCCTGCTTCGTTGGCTAGTATCATATATTATTACGGACTACAGTGTTTGTTTATTTTATTTTATTTTTTTCTGTTCACAATCCACACTTAGAGTTTTGAAGAGAGTTTAAATTAGCTGGAATATAGTGTGTACATTGTATATTATTATTATTATTATTATTATTATTATTATTATTATTATTATTATTACCAGTAGAAGTAGTAGAGGTAATAGAAGTAGTTGAAGGAGATATGCCAGTCCATCTCCCGCTGGACGGCAAGCATTTTAATATTAGGACTGCCAACACCCAGGTGAAGGTCAATGGATGAGGATTCTGGACGAGCAGACAGTGGGCCTTCTATGACGTCAAGATATTCGATCCCATGGCCAGAAGAGAACAAATGGAAAGAGAATCCAGAAAGTGAACCCATGCAGGTTCACTCCTCAGGTGTTCAAAACATCACCCTGGATAGTACAGTTGCAGAAATGTCTTCCTTCACCCCCTGTGGCAACCCGCGTCTCCAAACTGCCCACCTATCTGACCTATGGCAAACCAATCCACCAATTATGTCTGTTGTTACACGACCAATACCCATTCATTTATAAATAGTGATACTACTACTACAATGGTGCTGCTTGGAGACTAGGAGTACCAGAAGAGGAGTTGGAACACATTTCCACAACTGTATCTAGTGCAAGGTGCTTCTATGCTAAACTGGCTGAGGCTTTATCAAGAAAGAAGCAGCAACCCAGAAGTTATGCCATTGCATGGTTCACGTGTCTTCTATCCTTCTCCTTTTTGTGGGAGCGAGAATTTCACAGTGTGTCGATGAACGTTTGATGTCACCTTGAGCATCATCGCCGACGGCTCTTCTCATTCCTTACGACATTAAACGCAAATATTGCTCGTGTTCACCGGCGATCTTCAAGTAAGCCTGTGAGTGTTTGAATGGTGGGTGGCTGGAGTTGCCAAGTGTCAGTGCCAGTGTGTCGATAGGCCTACCCTAGCAAGTGTGGCATCGCGACTCTCGCCCCTATGGGGCCGAGTGTCTCGCGCGTTCAGTCGCCTCAGGTAATGGCCACTCCATGTAGTGTCGGCTGACCAAGTGAGTATATATAACTAATGTTACATCAGCGAGACCATAGAAATGGTGGCTATCTCTACCAAAGTGACATAATCAAGTGTTAGGTGTGACAATTCGTGCTCCCAGTGGATTATTCTCATGTGTGGATTATCGTCCACATGGGGGGTGCCCGACACAACCACACGCGCGCGTATGAACTTACTACTCGGACACCACAGGCCAGGCCGTCACTTCTGTGCCTCATACGCATAAGATCTAGTTTCTACGTCCGTATGGGCCCAATAGCAGAGGTCGGAGGCGGAAATATCTGTCGCCCAAGGTGCTGGTCACTATGCCTGGCAACAGTCTTTGCTGCGTCTGTGCTAGCCCGAACCAAAACTGCACAAACTGTCTTTGTGCGAGAAACAATCGATCATGTGTGGATTGCAGGAAGCTAGACCAGTGTCGGAACCCACGTGGCAGGGAGCCGACACAGGCGGCCACAGTGGATATCGCCGGGACCCAACTACCCGATGATATCCGAAATGATAGCAGTGAGTCTACTCAACCCGAAAATGTAGTACTAATAAATGCTGCTCCCTCAGTAGCAGGTGTCCAGGAGGAGAATGAGAGACAGCCCCCTCAGTGGAAAGGCATGTCGATGGAAAATGCAGGCGTATGGGTCAAAGAAACCTACTCAGAAATTGTCAAGTGGTCGCCCGCTAACATATTTGAACCACCCAAGTGTGCGGCCACCAAAGAAATGATTCGGGAGATGACTTTCTTCATGACTGATTACACTCAGGACCGCTTCCTCGCCCCCCTAGCTCTTCAAATACTGGCAATAATACCACATCTATTTTGTCAGAGGACACACACAAAGGCTAAGCACAAAGAAAATGTGGCAGTAATGAAGAGAAGATCGACAATGTGGCGGACCGGGGCCCTAGATGATCTCCTATGTGAAGCAAGAACATTGCAGGAGAGACTAAAATCTACGGGTGACGGAAAGCAAAACACCGATGACGTGGCAAGAAAATTTGGAAACAAAATGCGTGTGGGAAAAGTGTCTCTCGCGGTAAGATCTCTCACTCAGGAATCTTCCGGTGGGGTGATGCCAATAAACAGAGCGACTTTACAACTACTGAAAGAGAAACATCCCCCTGCAAGTAAAGTTGAAGGCATCAGGTTACAGGGTGCCTATATCCCACCAAATGCTGTCCTGTTCGAGAAAATAACAGGAGAGATGGTGTGGAAAAAGGCACTGAAGACTCGTGGAGGAGCCGGCCCTTCAGGTCTGGATGCAAACGGGTGGAGAGTCATCCTCAGCACAAACAAGTTTGGCCCTGTAGCAAGCGATCTCTGCACTGCCATTGCCGCCCTTGTAAGAAAGCTTGCATCCTCTTGCTGCCATCATCTCCAGGCCCTGACGGCCTGCCGCCTTATTCCTCTGGAAAAGAAACCAGGATGTAGACCTATAGGGGTGGGGGAAGTGCTGAGGCGGATTATCGGAAAGTGCATAATGGAGGTGGTAAAGGACGATGTCAGGGCAGCAGCAGGGAACCTACAAGTGTGTGCTGGCCACCAGGCTGGTGGGGAGGCGGCCATTCACGCCATGAGATTGATATTCGAGCAGCGTGATTGTGAGGCCGTTCTCCTGGTGGATGCTTCAAACGCATTCAACATACTTAACCGCAAGGCTGCACTGCACAACATCAAGATCAAGTGTCCTAGCTTTGCGATGTATGTTGAAAATTCGTATAGGAATCCATCAGACCTCTACATAGTAAACAACAAGGCTCTACGAGGTGATACCATCCTACAGTCGACTGAGGGAACAACACAGGGGGACCCCGTTGCAATGGCAATGTATGCAATAGGCCTATCAGTGCTCCAACAAGAAATAAAGTTTGAAACAACTGGGGTCAAACAAGTGGCATATGCTGATGACCTCACAGGAGCAGGAAAAGTGGAGGACATCAAAAAGTGGTGGGACCTGGTAACATCGCGAGGTCCACAAATAGGGTACCACCCAAACGCCAGCAAATCCTTCCTTATCGTGAAGCCAGATCATTATGATCGGGCTTTGGAGGTTTTCGGCGAAAGTGAGGTCAAAATAACTAAGGACGGCCAAAGACATCTAGGCGCAGTGATTGGCACTACGGACTTCAAGACTCAGTACGTATCGGGAAAGGTGAATGAGTGGGTTAGCGAAATCCAAGCTCTATCGGAGATCGCTAACACAGAGCCACATGCGGCCTTTGCAGCATTCACCCATGGAGTCAAGCATCGTTGGAACTACCTGATGCGTACCATCCCTGAGATCGGACCCCTCCTCCACCCTTTGGAAGAAGCAATCAGTGTCAAGTTCATTCCCAAACTAGTGAAACACCCTGACTTAACCCGAGCAGAAAGAACACTTCTTGCACTTCCACCAAGACTGGGAGGGATGGGACTAACTAATCCAGAGGAGATTGCTGAATCTGAACATCAAAATTCACTTAAGCTCACGGCAGCCCTCACTGACCACATAATAGCCCAGAATGCAACAGGGGAAGTGGACACCAGCGAAGTTAATAAGATCCGTAGGTCCATTACAACAGATCGGCAGCACTGCCAAAATGACATGTTGCAGCAACTATTGCTGCTGGTTCCAGAAAATTTGACAAAAAAAGTTGCTATAGCACAGGAGGTGGGCGCCTCGAACTGGTTAACTACGTTACCGATAAGGGCAAATGGTTTCAGCCTTAACAAACAAGAATTTACAGATGCCATTGCTCTAAGGTACGGTTGGCCAATAGACGGTTTGCCCTCCCAATGCGTGTGTGGCTCTCCCTATGATGGCGATCACGCCATGGTCTGCAAGAAGGGGGGCTTCATATGCATGAGGCATGACGAGGTAAGGGATCTCACAGCAAATATGTTGAAGGAAATCTGCCGGGACGTCATGGTAGAACCGACCCTCCTTCCACTGGATGGCGAGATTTTCCAACATAGGACTTCAAACACTTCTAACGAAGCCCGTGTGGACGTCAGTGCTCGAGGATTCTGGACGCGGGGACAGCGAGCTTTCTTCGACATCAGGATTTTTGATCCCATGGCCGTTTGTCACCGTAACCTAGCTCTCGATGCTGCGCATAGGAGGAACGAGAACGACAAGAGAAGGGCATACGGGGAGAGAATACAAAATGTTGATCAAGGCAGCTTCACTCCTCTAGTGTTCACAACCTCGGGTGGGATGGGCCCAAGTGCAAGATGTTTCTACGCCAGACTCGCGGAGCTGATCTCCGAACAGAAGCAGCAGCCCAGAAGTTATGTTACAGCCTGGATGAGATGTCGACTGTCCTTCTCTCTCCTTCGGTCGGCTTTGCTCTGCCTCAGGGGAACGAGAGCTTCTGCCCCTACTCCGACAACTGCTGCAGATATTGACTATGAGGCTACAGTCACTGAATGCCGCATAGATCTGCGGCTCAACTAATTTAACACAGATAGGATAGCTTCTTATGTATTAGGATATTTAATATTAAGGTAAATAAATGGTGGCGAAGGTGTGGCTATTGGGGGAGGCTGGAGGCCACGTTAAAAAAAAAAAAAAAAAAATTAGTAGTAGTAGTAGCAAGAAAGCTAGCATCCTCGTGCTGTCAACACCTCCATGCTCTAACGGCCTGCCGCCTCATTCCCCTGGATAAGAATCCAGGATGTAGGCCTATAGGGGTGGGGGAAGTGCTGAGGCGGATCATCGGAAAATGCATAATGGAGGTGGTAAAGGATGATGTCATGACAGCAGCAGGGAACCTGCAAGTTTGTGCTGGCCACCAGGCTGGAGGGGAAGCTGCCATTCACGCCATGTGAACGATATTTGAGCAGCGCGATTATGAGGCCGTTCTCCTGGTGGACACTTCAAACGCATTCAACATGCTTAACCGTAAAGCCGCACTGCACAACATCCAGATCAAGTATCCAAGCTTTGCAATGTATGTTGAAAACTCCTATAGGAATCCATCAGATCATTATATAGTAAACACCAAGGCTCTAAGAGGTGATACCATCATACAGTCAACCGAGGGAACAACGCACGGGGACCCTGTTGCAATGGCAATGTAAGCAATAGGCCTATCCGTGCTCCAACACACAATAAAATTTGAAACAACTGAGGTCAAGCAAGTGGCGTACGCTGATGACCTTACAGGAGCAGGAAAAGTGAAGGACATCAAAAATTGGTGGGACCTGGTAACATCACGAGGCCCACAAATAGGGTACCACCCAAACGCCAGCAAGTCCTTCTTCATTGTGAAGCCAAAACATTATGAACGTGCAATGGAGGTGTTCGGCGGAAGTGAGGTCAAAATAACAAAGGATGGCTATAAACGCCTTGGTTAAGGACGTTCAGGTGACGGGCAAGTCGAAGGGAATGATTGAAACTCTTCTTTTGACGCATTCAATATTTATTCATGTGGTCAAAACCTGCAGAGAACAAGGCGTTCATTAGCATTACATGGTGATTTATCTGATACATAATTAGTTAGTCTCAGACGATTTCATCTTAATTACAATTGATTATTAAGCATAGAGACATGATACAAAGTTCATAACTCTATTAATCTTAGTTACACTTCATTCCGCATTGTCTTATTTCTCCAGATAAGGCAGAAACGAGTAGGCATAATTAGTCCACAATATTTCAGTACTGAGGGGTATGTCATCACTTTGGCTGTACTTACAAGTGCGGGTCAATGCGAACCAGTTTGGTTTTCCAAGGGACAATAGTACTGTGTAAATTGTTCCAGCAAAAAACTCGGCCAGGATTAGGAGTCGGTGTTTACCACAGAGGGCTGGTGGCTGCATGGTCCTCACAGCATCACTTGACAAAGCGTTCTGCTTCATAGAGGCCAGGCGGCCACGCCACCCTTAAAACCATACTCAGCAGAATCAGGGCATCTTGTTTGTGCAGGTCGCGTGGGGGGTGGGGGGGGCGGCGCACGTGGTCTCTGGCTGATAGATTGAATGTTGGTTCGGGTAAGGCAATGCCAGCGCTGTAGTTGAAGCCAGCGGCGATAACAATGGCCAAAAACACCTAGGCGCAGTAATCGGCACGACGAACCTCAAGACCGAGTACGTAACGGGAAAAGTGAATGAGTGAGTGAGGGAAATCCAAGCTCTGTCTGAGATTGCTAACACAGAGCCACTTGCAGCTTTTGCTGCATTCACCCATGGAGTCAAGCATCGCTGGAACTACCTGATTCGCACTACCCCTGATATGGGACCCCTCCTCCACCCTCTGGAAGAAGCTATCTGCGTCAATTTCATTACCAAATTATTGAAACACCCTCACTTAACCTCAGCAGAAAGATCACTCCTTGCACTACCACCGAAACTGGGAGGAATGGGATTGACCAATCCAGAGGAGATTGCTGCCACCGAACATCAAAACTCAGTATAGCTCACAGCAGCCCTCACGGACCATATAATAGCTCAGAACGCAACAGTGGAGGTGGATACCAGTGAAGTAAACAAGATTGGAAGGGCCATTACGACAGAACAACAGCACGGCCAAAGTGATAAGTTGCAGCAACTGTTGCTGTAAGTACCAGAGAATTTGTAAAAAAAGTAGCTATAGCACAGGAGGTGGGCTCCTCGAACTGGGTAACTACGTTACAGATAAGGGCAAATGGTTTCAGTCTCAATAAACAAGAATTTACAGATGCCAATGCTCTAAGGTATGGTAGGCCAGTAGAAGGTTTGCCCTCCCAATGCGTGTGTGGCTCTTCCTATGACGTCGATCACGCCATGGTGTGCAAGAAATGGGGCTTCATATGCATGAGGCATGACGAAGAAAGGGATCTCACAGCAAATATGCTGAAGGAAATCTGCCGTGATGTCAAGGTAGAACCGACCCTCCTTCCATTGGACGGTGAGATTTTCCAACATAGGATTTCAAACACATCCAACAAAGCCGTGTTGTCGTCAGATGCTCGAGGATTCTGGACACGGGGACAGTGAGGCATCTTTAACATCAGGATTTTTTATCCCATGGCCGCATGTCACCGTAACTTAGCTCTCGATGCTGCACACAGGAGGAACGAGAACGACAAGATAAGGGCATACAGGGAGAGAATTCAGAACGTTGATCAAAGCAGCTTCACTCGTCTAGTGTTCACAACCTCTGGTGGGATGGGACCAAGTGCAAGATGCTTCTAAGCCAGACTCGCTGAAGCGCTATCGAAACAGAAGCAGCAGCCCAGAAGTTATGTTACAGCCTGGATGAGATGTCGACTGTCCTTCTCTCTCCTTAGGTCGGCTTTGCTCTGCCTCAGGGGAACGAGAGCATCGGCCCCAAAGCCGACAACAGTTGCAGATGTTGACTATGAGGCAACAGTCACTGAATTCAACACAGCTAGGATAGCTACTTATGTAATAAAATGGTGGCGAAGGTATGGTTATAAGGGGAGGATGGAGGCCAATTAAAGTAATTGTAGTAGTAGTAATAGTAGTTTTAGTAGTTGTAGTAGTAGTATCATTTTTAAGAGTCTGTTTTTCCTTACTTCAGATTTATTCTATTTCATTCTTTCATTCCTTACTTATATACTTGTTTCATATATATTATTGTATTTTCTGAATTTTATGTCCTTACTTTCTCTCAATTATACCCTGTTTTAGTTATATTCTAAACCATGGATTAGTCTGGGAATCCATGTCATTCTTATTATAACACTTATACTTACAACGTTAGCCTGCCACCACCCAGACTTTTATTAGAATATAACCTATCTCATTGATCTGTTAGGTAGCGTGCTAGCGAGCTTCTAGATACGTGAGTTACAAAGTTATTGTCTGAGAACCAACGGGTAGAAGGGATAGAGCGGTGATACTCGTAGTTTACTAATTTACTATTTATTAACATATGGAGTGAACAAGATGTTAATTCAGTACACTCAGACAAGACTGGACCACTGAGGTCTTACTTTACACAGAGCAAAATAGATTTTCATTTCTTGATTACAACATTACTCACTCATTATATTACTTCGTTGTCAATACAGATGATTATATAACACACTCGACAAGATCCAAAATCAAAATATTATTAAACACATCATGTTAGTTCGGAATGAACAACATGGCCCTTTAACTAGAATTCAGTGGTAGTACACGTAGTTCGTGGACTCATCTCCTATAACAACGTTACCAAGGGTAACAACAACATTCATGGGTTCAATTCCCAACCTGGGATAACTATATTTTTGCTAATTATCCCCAATCATCGATACCAATACTGCTCAATACATATAACCAAGATCAATGGACCGGACAAGACTGAGTCCACTGGATGCTTACGACACAGACAGCCGAAGCTCGCTCCGTGCGTCCGGGGGTAGACTCGGTGCAGTGTCCCCACACGGCGTTCCCTGGGTAGTCCCGTCCTCGGATTCTAATCTCGCCATACTAAAGACATCCTTCAAGGACCATCTTGCCCATAGGCGGCTACCGAACCTCGGTAGTGGTGCCAACGCAGACAGTGCCTGGAGATGCGTTGAGGAAGAGTCACGAGTTTGTAAATGTCTAACTCAAATACTCATAACTATACGTCTGGCAGTAATACAGACGACACTTACTTTACTCGAATTACTTGACACATGATTATTTCACAGTGTTAAAACATGAACACTGATATTCACAAAATCGCCTGAGTTACACTGACTTAACATGGCCCATGGCGGTGGTGGTGTGTGTGTGTGCGAGTGAGCTCCGTGTTTTTCATCTCAAATTAAGATCGTAATAGTGTGTAATAGCCCCTCCCTAAAAGACGTTAATAAATATGAGCAAGTTCTGTTAATCAATTTTCTTGCCTATCAGACGTCCCCTGACATCTGACCTCTAGCTTTCCACCCTGGCTATGTCTACAGTAAGGACCTGAACCCCGGCGGTGCCTTGCCCCTAGAGTCAGTTCCCACCACTCTCGCGCCAAGGGCTCACGTGCCGATAACAGAGCTTACTACACATAAGCTTCATCTTTTATTAACGCTCACAGCTCATAACATTAATAATGGTGATATCAAAACTATTTTTGAACTAGTTTATTTCTTAATAAATGGATAAAAGACCATTCGGGTTTGATAACTTAAATCATAAACATTCATTAATGATATTTCTATGAAACCGTGAAGACTGACTCTAACGGATCGGCATCAGTGATTGCAACAGGTTAACAGAAGCTAACAAGTGACAACCAGACCGAATCGAAGAAATTATTACTCATGAGTGCGTAGTGCATGAAGTGATAATTGTATCATCCACTTGTGAACTTCCAGAGTAGATGTTGGTGATATATATTGGGGAACCTGTGACTAT